>NW_027506892.1:1076808-1131808 GCF_052324685.1 Brachyhypopomus gauderio
CCAGGTTTGTGTTCATGTGTATAAGTGTGTAGGAGACAGACTGGTCTAGGGTCATGGTGATTGATTCACTGAAACACCCAAATCAGGCACTTCCACGTTTTTGTTTGGTAAAATGGAGACTGTTGCTTTAACACACCTGGTCGTGGCACGTGGGCGCTGGTTTCAGGTGATTCCTGCCCTGTTGGAGTGGTTTGTTCTGCCCTTCCAAACGGCTCATAATGCAACGAAGTGGAGAGTCCTCAATGAAATGACCAATCGTTTTAAAGAGGCTTTGATTTTACCGCTTGTTTTTACAAATGTGTCAAGGACAGATTTACCCCCACCACCTCATATTAAAATATTTCTTGAGAAGTTGGGAGATATGACTAAATATGAGGTCATTAAAGGTAAAGGGAAAAGTATTTCATCTCCCAGCAGATGTGTGCATCTGTAAATACAGAGCTAGTCTTAAGGGTGACATCATCAGCCCCTGTGCAAAACATCGCCCTCTAGTGACAGAGGGAGGGTATTCAAACCAGCATAACCATTGGCTATATGGAGCGCCTCTCAAGACATTTGGCTGTGCCAAAAAGAGCTGTGTTTCTGAGAGGACTACATCACTCAGCGTGTGTCTTCAGGTTGTGTTGATGTTATTGACAGCCAAGTGCAGCCTGACCTTCTGAACGAGCCTCTTGTTGAGGGCGTTTTGTTCTGTTTGTCAATGATAGAGGTTACAGCTTCAACCGCTGCAGGTTTGAGAGGTTTTGAGAGGTTTTGTTCTGCACGTTTGACATAACAGGGCATGAAGGAATCGGTATGGAGCACAGTGGGGGGGGGGGGCACAGCTGGGAGCAGTGCAGGTGTATGTGAAAATATGCAGTGAGATGTCCAGGTCTATATGAACTGTTATATGTTACTTAATCTACTGATCCTTTTGTGTGATTTTGGTTGCTTTGTTAAGGAATTTTAGTAGTAAAGTTGAGGTGTGTGTGTGTGTGTGTGTGTGTGTGTGTCAACATGAACAAGCCACATTGAGTTTTTCAGGTAGACACTTTAAGCTGTCGTGGTGTGATATGATTTGTATTTAATGTTAGTGGCTGTGTTCACACACACTAAGGGAAACAGCAGGAAGCCATTAGCCAGGCCCGACCTGTCAGCCACGGACCCGGCAGCCTGAACCCTGCAGGACTACAGAATCATGATGGTGTCGGGAAGGAGAGCCTATCTGCCCTGTCCTCTCTTCCTCCACTACTCCACCCTCTCCACCCCCATTCTCCACCCTTATCTCACTGTCAGAGTGTTCTGGTCTTCAGGAAGCAGGCGAGGCAGCCAAGAGGAACACCTGCTGTCAGAGAGGGGGGGGGGGGGGTGATGGAGAGTCTGGAGTCTGTCAGGGTGGTGCAGAAGACCCCCAACACAGGAGGGCACCTTTGGGAAAATCCTCAGCTCAGTGTGTGTGTGTGTGTGTGTGTGTGTGTCTGTGTCTGTGTCTGTGTCTGTGTCTGTGTCTGTGTCTCTCTGTGTGTGTGTGTGTATCTGTTTGTTTGTGTTGGTGTGTGTGTCCCTTTGTGTGTATAAACCTGCTAGTAAAGACATGCATCAGTACGGGGCTAGGGTGTGAAGATGCTTCATTCTCTCTCTCAGAACAGGGACGCTGGGTCAGTGGTGGCGATGACTCTCATAACAGTCCATTATGTTTTCATCGGTGCACCTGTGTGCAGCTTGTGTGGTCCACAGGTGGATGTCACAATAGGATTATTTCAGCTCTCAGGTCCCTCCGAGCTCGAGGTAACGTGCATGTGCCCCAGAGAAAATGGCCAAGTGTAGACTGTAAGAGGTTTTCACCCAGAGAGCAGATTTGAAACCAGTACTATTGTCAGGGGGGAGAACACCTGCCAGACATCACAAAAACCGTGTTAACACAAAGAAATAAACTACTAAATACAATGTGTGTATTCGGAGAGAACGTTTTTACAACATATGTATCGAAAGCGCGTAAAGATTAAATATGCAACGGGTTTGATTCAGCTCGCATTTCCAGTATCGTCACACATGCCGTTTTTATATATTTTTTCAGATGAACAGATCGGAACGGATATTCAAATAGCAATTCAAAAAGTGAAATCAGAAGTCATTCGTTCTTGTTTGAAAGGCGCTGAATGAAAAATGAGCCATTCTTGCGATCATTAATCACATCTCCGATTGTTTGCGCGGTGCCGATCGAGTCCGTGGACCAAGACGCGAGCTCTGAGCGCGAGCTGCGAGGAATGAGAATGACCACAACCGAGTGGACTGCAGGCGCTCAGACGCGCGTGTCACCTGCGGAGCGCAGTCGGGCTCTTCTGCGGTGGGCGGGGGACACGCGGACAGTAGCCTGGAGATGCGGTTTATCTCGAGCACTTCAGAAATGTGATCACTGTATTACCCATATTAAATATATTTATTCTTATAGCCAAACGCGAAAGTTTGTCAGCCGTTATCCACGTCTTCATTTCCGACCCTGGGTTCTCGTTTTAATTTGAAAAAAGGGGCTTCGGTAATTCATAATTGTTATTATGAATTTACAGACGTGGGTTTATTCTAATAAATGTAAAGACTTCAAATTTGGGCATTTGCTTTCCGACAAGTGTAGCTATCCAACAAGTTTAGCTTTATTATTTATTAGATCTTTATTTATACAGGTAGTCCCATTGAGACTTGGCTTCTCATTTACAAGAGAGACCTCGTTAGCTCGTTTACGTTTTCTAAAAAGTCTTCCAAAAGACTTATAAAGAAAAAAGGAGGTCAAACGGATAATGCAGCGAGGCACTCTGACGGCGCGCTTTGGCGCTACGGAACCGGAATAATGCACCCGCACCCCGACGGTTTCGTGCCTGCGCCTACACGCACTTCGTCGCAGTGATGAACCGCGTGGTTGCTTTTTATGTCAAATAAAGTAGGAAATGATCGATTACTACTAATTCGCGCCGACGGTGCTGCCTTAATTCGCCACCTTGGTCATCTCACAAGTGCGAAGACGCAATTGATGACAAACTGACCTCGGTCGCTGGTACGTAGACGTCGAGAGCTAAACTTGGTTTTAGATTGATATCTCATGAAATTACTTTAAAGTGGCAAGTCACGGACGTCCGTGCGTGTCTTGATGGCGTCGAGGTAATTGATTTCCAACATTATGTGTCTTCAAACAGGCTGCGCTATCGTGCGCACCTAGGGAGTACCACCGGAGCTCCTAGCGATATTCGCTCCGTTTTTTTCCTCGGATGAGAGCCGCTTTTTCACGCATCTGCTTTAGAGTGACTGCAGTTCACCGGCGGACGCGAACGCGCACAATCGCTCTGAAAAGTAGAGGAAAGTTGATGTCTGGACTTTAAACCATATATGAAGATCGGGACACCGGTGCCACCGGCTACAAACCGTAGAAATGCCTATGCATCCCGTGACGTCCACGTTGATGTACCGGGGGATCTGTACCATCCCAGACATCCTCTCGTACCAGACACCGGTCAACCTACCTGAAGACGAGGTAGAGGGTGAGTCATGGAGTCTTGTTCTCCAGATGGCTCGTCCTATGTTCTGATTTAGCCTGATATGGATATACTGCTTTGGTTAATCACTCAACCAATCACCTCATTAATTACATTTTGGCAGCAAATTATGGATACTAAGTTGCATTCGTTGCATAGTCAATCGAGTTCCTCGGTTTGTATATAGGGCACCTGTTAATATACTGGGTAAGGCTCACCTTTCTCCCTTATGAATGAACATATGCTGGGTTAATATTTTAATTGCCAAGATGGAAAATATGGTACAGGCTTTATAAACTTCCACGCACATATATTTTCTTTGTTACTGCCGTTAATCATTTTGTATGTTTAACACACGGGCTTCAGGACCACGGACAGCGCCACACCGACCCGCACTCGACATTACCTGCTAAACTTGAGCGTTTTATGGATATCGGGTGGGATTTTAAGCGTTTTTTACATAGGCAAAAATAAGGTTTATTCATCGTGAATTATATGACTTCATGTACCAATATTACAGATCACAAAAACAGAAAGAAAACATCTGAATAAACGAATAAATGGCACACCGTCACATCGTATCTGTATTTGAGAGGTGTGTTGTTATAGGTTGGCACAGTTCAGAGTATATTCCTGCTTGATTAAGTCTTTGGTTACAGGTTCAGGGAACAGTCCTGTGTTGTGTAGTTCTTGTAACTACTTTCAGCTTGTGTTATACTACACAATACCACACAAAGTCTTAATAATCTATTGGAGCTCTAAACATTGTCTCAGAGACACATTTAGGGTTTTCATCTAAACACACGACCAACTGGTAACAGCTGCACTCACATCATTACAATACAAAATTACTATTTTTCCCCTAGTTGAGTTCATTATCCAACTCATATAGTGACAAACCCAGATCAAAGCCTGTTAATCGCCTTGTCCACATACACAACTGCTCAATTAAATTTCATTGCCAGTTTTCAAATGTAGTATATTGATTATTTCCAGGTTAAAGCAATTATTTCACCAATTATTGACTCAGGGTAAGATGTCTTAAAGCAAAACTTTTGATACACATCATTTCATTCTTGACTGAATTTCTCATTTGCTCTAAACAGAATGGGCTCTGTGATGAGTTTCAGCCTGAACTCAGATTAGAGATTTGAAGGGGAGGTCTGTCCAGCGCCGTATCTGAAGAGCTCCAGTTAAATGGCTCACATGAACACACTCACCGCATTCATCTGAGTTGCAGCGTGATCCGTACATACCTGTTCAATATCTATTCTGAAAATCCCATTTGCCCGCGAATGTGGTTTTAAACAGCCTGTGTGCACATTAATGTGAGCGGTGATGTGAGCAGACAGCCACGCACACACACATGCAGCAGCGTGTGAGATGACAGGCGACTGCAGTGGACAGCATGCAGACGTCACTCCGTCTGCCTAACGGAGGCCTTCAACACCTGCACCAGGGTTCTGCTCCACACAGCTGGAGTCTGGCCACAGATCTGCAAGGCAAATAGTAAACACATGGCAGGAAAAACACACACACACACACACACACACACAAGACCAGATTATTTTAATTTGAAATGAAAAGATGAACAGCAGTGGTAAAATACTCTGACACAAGCTTGATATGTTTTTTACTGCCCTGTAGAGTCTTCAGTATGTGGACATGTTTTTAAAAAATATATGTTTTAATGAAGCTGATTTTGTTCTTTGAATCACAGAACATGAGGCATGTTATTATTCAGCAGATCCAGTCTAGAGCCAGACAACAGAATGACCTGTCCAGAGTTTACAATGCTGAAGCTATTTACTACATTTATCTTTATGTTGGCTTTGTGTTAGCTTTAATTCAGCTTTATATTGGCTTTATGTTAGCTTTCTATATGCTTGATGTTAGCTTTGCCCTGGGGGGTCTGCATATATTTTGAACCAGTGGGGACTAAAAGAGGGAAGCCAAAGGCTGCAAAATAACAGAGAAATAATGGTGCACTGGAGGGTACGTGCCCCCCTCACCCCAGGGTGCCAGGCAGGGGAAATGAAGAGGTGATGGGCTGCTGGCCACTGGCTGGTTAGCCATAACTAAAAATATAGGATTTTAGTTAAAATAGTTCGTGTAGAGAATATGAATTTGTGCAGATCAAATGTGATTAAAACTGGAGGAAGTTCTGGTTGGTTCTTAAGATGAAGCTGTCAGGATGTTCTGAATAAACATTACTCGCAGACATTTATGTTGGAATTTATTTGGCTTGGAGCTGGTACAAACTCACAAGACTCCTCACCCGATTGCACGCTTTGTTTACTCCCTGTTTGTGCTGTCACACCCTTTCCAGACATTCGGTTCCAGTCATTTGCACTGCGTCGTTCAGCAGTAACACCAGAGCAGTGTTCGCTAGGCTCAGGGATCTTCCAGATGCCGCCTGCATCTGTGATGTGGTCAGTGAGGTTTCCCAGCACCGCCACGTGGCGAGGTTCTGACGCTGAGCCCATTCTGGGCTCTCCGCGGAGGCTGATGCAGCCGTGGTGGATGCAGCCGTGTGCGATGCAGCCGTGCAGCCGTGTGTCTGGACCCACTCCACCCCTCTGTCCTGCATCTGGGGTGCTGCTAACTCCCTGGAATCCAGCAGATGCTGGAGGAGCACAGATGACCGTTTCAGCCACTTCCATCAAACATGGAACGCAACTTTCAGTCACGGTTGCACTGAAGGGTTAGACGCTGGAAACCTTGTGTGGTGCAGTGCATTGTGGGGCAGTATGTTGTCTACTGAGAGACCATGTAAGATAAAATATTGTCATGTGCATTATGTCAATAGCAGTTTTGAGTTTTTCAGGGCTTCTGAAGAGAAAGCAATTTTGACTTTTAAATCTTTCTTTTTTAATGGATCTTTTTGATGGATCATCCAAATCTTAATGAGGTCAATTAAATATTTAAAAGCACAATCTGATATTATACTCAATAAATCAATTATTCATAAAACTCAATTAATCTCAGACAAGCTACATGAACCCATTCCAGAAACACACTTTTAACAAATTTCTGGTGTGTACGGTGACAGTTAAGCCGGTAAGAATCATCTGATGAGTGATTCTAGCAGGAGGCCAACAGATAAATACACTAATGTTTGGTTGAAAATGTATAGTCCAGGTATTTAGGCTACCTATCACTAATCTATCAATAATAGTAGTTGGACTATTTGAATGTTACATGCTTTACGACGAGGCTCCTCTCACACACATTGTTTTGTGTTTTTTTTATCTGTGTAAATGTTGCCCAGCTGGTATATTCGGAAGAAGACATGCTGCTAGGTCGTGACTTTGCATTATACCAGCGCGTGAACTCAGCGTGCAGCGTGCGGTAGGCAGAGATCGTTGACACAGAGAAAGTGTGCAGTGAAGCGCGCGCTGGGCCACACAGAGGCGAGACGCACGAGCATTCGCTACACTGCAGACGCCGTCTGCTGCTGTCAGATGCGCCCGTGCAACCCCCGTCCGTACCTCGTAATAGAGAAGGAAAGAGAGGCGAGAGAGACGCCCATCTGTTCACAGCCTGGTCGTCCGTACATCTGATCCACGTGCTGGGAGGATTTGAGGATTTTAAAAGTCTCAGGTTTCAAAAGCATAGCCAGAGGAGACAAAACATTTGTGGGTCATCTTATTACCTCTTAGGCACTTTCAAAAAGCTGTGTCAGTAATACACTGTATACAGAGAGGTATTGAATTAGTCCTGTTCAATCCGCAAGATGTCTACATAGCCTTGACAAAAAACTACACTTTTCTAGAATACATTATGCAATATACCATACTATACTACAGCACAATATGCAAACACTTTCATTTTGATTTGCAGCATTTAACGTCATACTGACTTACAGAAATGTTTCATTACTTGGTGGAAAACCAAGTAATTAAAACTAGCCTACATAGCAAGATGCTAAATACAAGAGTAACATTGAGTCACTGCTCCTGCTTCTTAAATAGGAAAACACTTTGACAAGTGTTATTACTGCAGTAGAAAGTGATGTTCGCTCGTGCATATTTAGATGACTGGTGACCAATTAAACCACAGCAACTGCTGCTCACTGTGGCACGCGCACGGTGCCTTTGAGAACAGGCGCAGGTTAGCGGTCCACTAGCGCATCGTCTGACATTTGTGTGAACAGGTCCCCCAGAGTGGCCCAACTGCTCCGTCTGTGTTTAATCGTCTTGTGAGGAGGTCGATAAAACCTTTTAATGTCCAGTTTTATGCTAGCCATGTGTGTCTGTCGGTTTTTTCTTATTCAGGATGAAAAAGATTAATGTTCCCCAAATTTCAGATAAATGTCCCTCAAACATGTTTAATCTCTTGATATCAATAAACACAGGAAGAATCTGATGTGTTTTCACCACACTGAACTGATTAGATTTTACACTCTGTACACACTGAACTGCAGTATTGCAACATTCCCCTAAAAGCAGGTGGAATTTTTGTCATAATTTTTTGTATTTAATAATTCAGTAGTAAACTAACAGACTAAGAGCCCTTTGGATGTGTTTCATCCTGTGAGGTTAGATATGTTGTAGCTAGTGAAAAGGAGAGAGACACACACACACACACTCACGCACACACACTCGTGCACAGAGGAAGCTTTTCAATTACTGACACCTACTCCAGTGGGAACAGAAAGATGTTTGCATCTCAGTGCAGGTGTTTTGATGGGTTTCAAGACAATGAGGCGGGAATGAGCAGCTCCAATCCAGAAGAACCCTGCAGTTCACCACCAACACACAGTACTGGTGTTCAAGACGTCGTTAGCTGGATCCAGAGTGTTGGATGAGGACAGGAACATGGGAACTGCAGTGTGTGTGTGTGTGTGTGTGTGTGTGTGTGTGTGTGTGTGTGCGTGTGTGTGTGTGTGTGTGGTGTATAAACAAGTCATTTGCTCTTTGACCATGTATCTGTTTTCATTCCAAGCCAAAACACGAGTGACCCGTGTCATTAATCAAATATCTCGCACTATGTGTTAAAAACAAGATATGACATTTAAGTGAAGACAGTGAACTTTAAACTGTCTCCATAGAGCTCTGATTTTTGGCTTTAGGCATAGAGAGAGAGAGAGAGAGAGAGAGAGACTGTCAGAGACTGTCAGAGAGAGGGAAAGGTAGTAAGGGAAAGAGGGAGAGAGAGAGTGTACATGCATATATGGTTTACGAGTGTATATCTGTGGTTATATTGTATGCAATATTCTCCATAATAGAGCAATATGTGCTGTGATAGGCTGTGTCATGCATATTGGGACTCGGGACGTCATGAATGGCTCATGAACTGAACTGATGGAGAGATTTTCCAGGTCATCTGCTGTGTAAGACACCGTCAAGGCAGCAAGGATGGACTGAGCACGCTCACAGGGCATCGTGGAGGAATGGGAGCTCCACCATGAAATCACACATGGGTGGAGGTGGGTGGAGGTGGGGCTGGGTAAAAGACACAGGTACTAATACATTTTATCTCAAAGGTACAAATTAGACGGTGATTGAGCAGCGTACAAAATGCTGAGTCATGAGATGAAGGCAGAAATAAAGTTCTGTAATGATTTTACTTCTCATCTCAATCACAATTGACAAAATATGGCACATTTTTTAAACCACCATATTCATAGTTCTCTGTCTCCATCTCTCTGTCTTTCTCTCTCCCACTGTCTCTCTCTATCCATCTCTGTCTGTCTCCCTCTCCCTCCCTTTCTCTCCTTCTCTCCCTCTCTCGCTCTCACTCTCTCTCCAATTCACTCTTACTCCTTACTCTCTCTCTTCCTCTTTCCCTTACTGCATTTCCCTCTCTCTGACAGTCTTTCTCTCTCTCTCTCTCTCTCTCTCTCTCTCTCTCTCTCTCTCTCTCTCTCTCTCTTTCTCTCTGCCAACTACAACAGTGTGTCTGCAGAGGTTCAGTCCGTCTTTGTGGACGTTTGACAGGCGGTAGTTCTTCACACCCAGTCAGACTTCTGTCCCCCTATAATTACCAGAGTGTCTCCCAACAAAGGGGGACTTGCTTTATTCATCGCTCCAGAGTCCCAGATCCAGCAGCCACGACTGAGTCCACGCCCTACACAACACAAACAGTCTTGTTTGGCTGCGGGAGCGTATTACATACAAGGAGTGTGTACAACTTCCTGGCTTCAGCAAATGTGTGTGTGCCACATGAAACGCTGCAGGCTGGGATTCCCAGAGCACTCTGGTCTTTGCTCATGTTCAAGGTGATGCTTGTTCTGGTTTTACAACATGCTCAGGTGCTTTTGAAGAAGCAGGGTGTGTTCTAGAGCAGTTACTCGGCTCAGGTGCTGAATCAAACTGAGTAACAGAGTGAATCAAACAGCTGTTTTCTGAGGGGAGGAGCCACCTCCTCACATGGAACCAGAGGGAGGAGCTTCTCTGTCCCAGGGTCACTGTTCCTGTTGCTTCTTGTTGGGGTTGTAGCCCAGTGTCCTGGATCAGTACAGCAGCCGCAATCCTCCACCCACGGTCCTCCACCCACACACCTCCACCCACACTCCTCCACCCACACTCCTCCACCCACACACCACCACCCACACACCTCCACCCACACACCACCACCCACGCTCCTCCACCCACACTCCTCCACCCACACTCCTCCACCCACACACCTCCACTCCTCCACCCACACACCTCCACTCCTCCACCCACACACCTCCACCCACACTCCTCCACCCACACACCACCACCCACACACCTCCACCCACACACCACCACCCACACTCCTCCACCCACACTCCTCCACCCACACTCCTCCACCCACACACCTCCACCCCTCCACCCACACACCTCCACTCCTCCACCCACACACCTCCACCCACACACCTCCACTCCTCCACCCACACACCTCCACCCACACACCTCCACCCACACACCTCCACTCCTCCACCCACACACCTCCACCCACACACCTCCACCCACGCTCCTCCACCCACACTCCTCCACCCACACACCTCCACCCACACTCCTCCACCCACACACCTCCACCCACACACCACCACCCACACTCCTCCACCCACACACCTCCACCCACACTCCTCCACCCACACACCTCCACCCACACACCACCACCCACGCTCCTCCACCCACACTCCTCCACCCACACTCCTCCACCCACACACCTCCACCCACACACCTCCACCCACACACCTCCACTCCTCCACCCACACACCTCCACCCACACACCTCCACTCCTCCACCCACACTCCTCCACCCACACACCACCACCCACGCTCCTCCACCCACACACCTCCACTCCTCCACCCACACACCTCCACCCACACTCCTCCACCCACACACCACCACCCACGCTCCTCCACCCACACTCCTCCACCCACACACCTCCACTCCTCCACCCACACACCTCCACCCACACTCCTCCACCCACACACCTCCACCCACACACCTCCACCCACACACCCGCACCCGCACTCCTCCACTCCTCCACCCATACTCCTCCACCCACACACCTCTACCCACACTCCTCCAACTGCACTCCTCCACCCACACACCTCCACCCACACTCCTCCACCCGCACCCATACTCCTCCACCCACACTCCTCTACCCACACACCTCTACCCACCCCACCACACACCTCCACCCACACACCTTCACCCACCCTTCCACACACACACACCCCTCCACACACTCACTCCACCACACACCCCTCCACAAACACACACACACCCCTCCACACACTCATCCCACCACACACCCCTTCACACACTCACCCCACCACACACCCCTCCACACATACACACACACACACACACACACACCCCTACACCCCTCCACACATACACACACACACACACACACACACACACACACACACACACACACACACACACACACAGACCCCTCTACCAGGCCCTGTGCCCTTGCTTTGTCCCAGAGTCTATATGCTATTTGCCCCCCTCAGAGGCACCAACAGACCTGATAGGAGGATCTCTGTGAACCAGCAGTCTCTGGTCACGCCCATAACAGGCATGTGAATATACTCCAGAGTCTTGTTAAAGAACATTTATGGCAATATTCAGAAATGGTGGATGCTGGGGTAGACAAGATGGATTAGGCCTGCTGCAGATGGTTAAAAATAGTGCTGGAAACACACACACATACACACACACACACACACACACACACACATACACACACACACACACACACACACACACACACACACACACACACACACACACACACACACACACACACACACACACACACACACTCAAGGGGGGTTAATGGTATTTTGGAAACCATTGATTTTTAAGAGCATTATATAAAGAGTATGGGCGTGTGTGTGTGTGTATGTGGGTGTGTGTGTGTGTGTGTGTGTGTGTGTGTGTGTGTGTGTGTGTGTGTGTGTGAATCTTCTGGTGATAAAGAGATGTACCGTTGTTGAGAGATGCAGCGTGTGCGTTAAATCAGGCCTATTAGAGCTCGTGTAGGACGGTGGAGTCATTAGAAATTACGCTGGATATGAAGTATGATGCTAGCCACACCATGGGAGTGTGTGTGTGTGTGTGTGTGTATATGTGTGTGTGTGTGTGTGTGTGTGTGTGTGTGTGTGTGTGTGTGTGTGTGTGTGTGCGCACTGGCTCTGTTCAACGCCACTTAACTTATCTGATGATGCATCTCTTTCTCTGTCTCAGTTGACAATTTCAATCGGAGGTTTTTTAAGAATAGGCCTTCAGGCTGACGTGAGCCCCCGGAGAGAGGTTGTTTCTCGTCATCTCAGAGAGGCGACCTTACAGTTGCATGATGGGTAAAAAGAAGTCATCCCAGCAACCTGTTTCAGTTTAAATATTGTGTGTGTGTGTGTGTGTGTGTGTGTGTGTGTGTGTGTGTGTGTGTGTGTGTGTGTGAGAGAGAGATGTTTGCAGGGGTTGAGAAGACCATGGAAGCTCTTTAGCCCTGCGTGGACACACTCTGTAACCCTAGCCACTTTCATGTCTGTCTCTCTGTATCATCTCTGTGGGTGTGGAGAAGACCGCCACGGCTTTGAAGTGCCTCCTCCCACATCAAACAGAGTCCGCGGGTCTCCGAGGCACCTGGGTGGGGGGGGGGGGGTGTGTTTGACCAAGCCCACAGGACATCTGAAGGCAGCTAAACCAGGCAAAGGCCAAGCCATCAGTACAAACAGACAGATTAGAGGGGGCTTGTCTCGTTAGTGGAGATGTGTCTCATTGAAAGGTCTCTGTGATTTCAAACGTAGACCTCTGATCACATGACTGATGTGACTCACTTTCATGACTGATGTGACTCACTTTGAAGTCACTGCAACTGCCAGATAGCTGTTTTCAAACCATTGTAATGTAACATCATGCTTCTTACAGTTAGCAAAACACCATTGATATACCATATTACTAGAACAACCCATTAACAAAAGCCTACAGAGGAGGAAGTGGGGACATTATTAAACAGATGTATAGATGTCAGTCCAGATGAAGACATCAGGGGGTGTGTCATCGTGATGGTCTTGATGTCTCCCAGTAGGAGAACAGCCTGCACACAGATGATTGGTGTGAGGCACCGTGTTGGGCCACAAGTGACTCAACGCTGGTTCTGTGTGTGTCCTTATCTCAGTGGAACGGAGTGGAGGAGAAGACGGAGACCAACGTACACAACGACTGTCGTTGCTTCGCAGGTTAACTCGGGATGAGCCGCTCGCAATGAGATGCAAATGAGAGATGGTTTAGTGTGAAGACTAACCCTGTCCGTCTGCTCCCACCGTCATTTATTGTATTGGTACTTTGGCCTTTTATGAGACGAGATGTCTAATTCATTTGAGCAGAACTTGGGGTGTAATGAATAAACATGACTTCATTATGTTTCAATGGACTAATCATGTTGAGAAATGTCTTACATACAACAGTTATCATCAGTTTGTGGTGTTGTCTGTATCTGGATGTGTTCTTGTGTGTGTTTGTGTGTGTGTACAGGTGAAAGTTACAATGCGTTTGGGTACAGGAGTGCAGGTATGCCTGTGTGTGTGTGTGTGTGTGTGTGTGTGTGTGTGTGTGTGTGTGTGTGTGTGTGGGGTAATGTCTGCTGTCTGAATCAGTAGCACGGTGGAAATATGAACGCTGTTGCACAGGAACACTATGAATGAGACACAACAGTAGAGGAGAGAGAGAGAGAGAGAGAGAGAGAGAGAGAGGAGAAAGAAAGAGGGAAAGGGAGAGATAAAGTGAGTGCGAAATAGCAAAACAACAAAGAAAGTGAGATAGCTGTGAATTCTCTCTGTTTACATTCTAGTTGAACAATTTTACCTTCAAGAAAACGTATCAGTAACTGAGCCCAAACTCCTCAGTTGTCACCCATGATAAAGTCGCATATTTTTGTTTCACACCTGAATACTGAAACAATCCTGGTGTTTTTTTGCAGTCACTTTTCAAAGTCATGGAGCATAATCACGTCCCAATGAGCCTTTGACACGCTGCGGAAAACAGTGAGTTGTACACGGTGCCGGTCCAGTTCACCACATGTGACATCCAAACCCGATGTAGCAAGGTGATCGTTGGGTGGTGTAGTCCTTCAGAACACCACCTTGGTGTAGACGATTGATGCATAAAAGTCAGAAAACTTGAGATTCTGATCCCAACGTGTCATCTTAGATCATTGTAGATTGTGTTGATAAATGCTGTGAAAAGCTCAGGCTAGTTCATGTCAGGATGCTACACCCTTCCTCCAACAGCTCCTACTGTTTCATGGCTGTCCAGGACATTTGGTCATTTGGTTACTTGTGGCTACACCCACCTTACATGTGTTATAGAGCTACAACAGCTCCATCCGTTCGGTCACGTCCAGCCGGTATGGGAGGTGGGGGTATCTGGGGGTGGGGGTATCTGGGGGTGGGGGTATCTGGGGGTGGGGGTATTTGGGGGTGGGGGTATCTGGGGGTGGGGGTATTTGGGGGTGGGGGTATTTGGGGGTGGGGGTATCTGGGGGTGGGGGTATTTGGGGGTGGGGGTATTTGGGGGTGGGGGTATCTGGGGGTGGGGGTATTTGGGGGTGGGGGTATTTGGGCACTCACTATACTCAATATGCAAGTCAATATATTAAAGGCATCTAGGGTTGCCTTCCTCTTTACGAATGCCACATATTTCACAATTATGATTTTGACATTATGACTTGACAACTGGAAAATTTCATATGACTGAATGATGATCTGTAATGAATATAAATGAGTTTCAGCTGCCCAAGAGGCCCGCGGCTCGGGGAGCTTTTAAACAAAGTGCTACGGTTGTCATGGAAATCCCACCCCTACAGTTTTGCCTTTAATGCAGCTGTTTGTCCTGATGCGTTTGTTTGGGGGAGGGGCTGTTTGTCCTGATACGTTTGTGTGGGGGAGGGGCTATTTGTCATGATGCGTTTGTGTGGGGGAGGGGCTGTTTGTCCTGATGCGTTTGTGTGGGGGAGGGGCTGTTTGTCCTGATGCGTTTGTGTGGGGGAGGGGCTGTTTGTCCTGATGCGTTTGTGTGGGGGAGGGGCTGTTTGTCCTGACGCGTTTGTGTGGGGGAGGGGCTGTTTGTCCTGATGCGTTTGTGTGGGGGAGGGGCTGTTTGTCCTGATGCGTTTGTGTGGGGGAGGGGCTGTTTGTCCTGATGCGTTTGTGTGGGGGAGGGGCTATTTGTCCTGACGCGTTTGTGTGGGGGAGGGGCTGTTTGTCCTGATGTGTTTGTGTGGGGGAGGGGCTGTTTGTCCTGATGCGTTTGTGTGTGGGAGGGGCTATTTGTCCTAATGTGTTTGTGTGGGGGAGGGGCTGGTTGTCCTGATGCGTTTGTGTGGGGGAGGGGCTGTTTGTCCTGATGGGTTTGTGTGGGGGAGTGGCTGTTTGTCCTGATGCGTTTGTGTGGAGGAGGGGCTGTTTGTCCTGATGCGTTTGTGTGGGGGAGGGGCTTTTTGTCATGATGTGTTTGTTTGGGGGAGGGGCTGTTTGTCATGATGCGTTTGTGTGGGGGAGGGGCTATTTGTCCTGATGCGTTTGTGTGGGGGAGGGGCTGTTTGTCCTGATGCGTTTGTGTGGGGGAGGGGCTGTTTGTCCTGATGTGTTTGTGTGGGGGAGGGGCTGTTTGTCCTGATACGTTTGTGTGGGGGAGGGGCTGTTTGTCCTGATACGTTTGTGTGGGGGAGGGGCTGTTTGTCCTGATGCGTTTGTGTGGGGGAGGGGCTGTTTGTCATGATGCATTTGTGTGGGGGAGGGGCTGTTTGTCATGATGCGTTTGTGTGGGGGAGGGGCTGTTTGTCCTGACGCGTTTGTGTGGGGGAGGGGCTGTTTGTCCTGACGCGTTTGTGTGGGGGAGGGGCTTTTTGTCATGATGCGTTTGTTTGGGGGAGGGGCAGTTTGTCATGATGCGTTTGTGTGGGGGAGGGGCTGTTTGTCCTGATGCGTTTGTGTGGGGGAGGGGCTATTTGTCCTGATGCGTTTGTGTGGGGGAGGGGCTATTTGTCCTGATGGGTTTGTGTGGGGGAGGGGCTTTTTGTCGTGATGCGTTTGTGTGGGGGAGGGGCTGTTTGTCCTGATGCGTTTGTGTGGGGCAGGGGCTGTTTGTCCTGATGCGTTTGTTTGGGGGAGGGGCTGTTTGTCCTGATGCGTTTGTGTGGGGGAGGGGCTGTTTGTCCTGATGCATTTGTGTGGGGGAGGGGCTATTTGTCCTGATGCGTTTGTGTGGGGGAGGGGCTGTTTGTCCTGATGTGTTTGTGTGGGGGAGGGGCTGTTTGTCCTGATGCATTTGTGTGGGGGAGGGGCTATTTGTCCTGATGCGTTTGTGTGGGGGAGGGGCTGTTTGTCCTGATGCGTTTGTGTGGGGGAGGGGCTGTTTGTCCTGATGCGTTTGTGTGGGGGAGGGGCTGTTTGTCCTGATGCATTTGTGTGGGGGAGGGGCTATTTGTCCTGATGCGTTTGTGTGGGGGAGGGGCTGTTTGTCCTGATGCGTTTGTGTGGGGGAGGGGCTGTTTGTCCTGATGCATTTGTGTGGGGGAGGGGCTATTTGTCCTGATGTGTTTGTGTGGGGGAGGGGCTGTTTGTCCTGATGCGTTTGTGTGGGGGAGGGGCTTTTTGTCTTGATGCGTTTGTGTGGGGGAGGGGCTGTTTGTCCTGATGTGTTTGTGTGGGGGAGGGGCTGTTTGTCCTGATGCATTTGTGTGGGGGAGGGGCTGTTTGTCCTGATGTGTTTGTGTGGGGGAGGGGCTATTTGTCCTGACGCGTTTGTGTGGGGGAGGGGCTGTTTGTCCTGATGCATTTGTGTGGGGGAGGGGCTATTTGTCCTGATGCGTTTGTGTGGGGGAGGGGCTGTTTGTCCTGATGCGTTTGTGTGGGGGAGGGGCTGTTTGTCCTGATGCATTTGTGTGGGGGAGGGGCTATTTGTCCTGATGTGTTTGTGTGGGGGAGGGGCTGTTTGTCCTGATGCGTTTGTGTGGGGGAGGGGCTTTTTGTCTTGATGCGTTTGTGTGGGGGAGGGGCTGTTTGGGATTAGTGAGATGAAAACAATATGATTATTTTTTTATATGTCTTCATTTCAGCCACAGACGTGATAATAAACAACGTATATATTTTTGATTAAGCGCATGTGTGTCCTTGTGTGGATATGTGTGTCTGTGTTTGTGTTTGTGTGTGTGTGTGTGTGTGTGTGTGTGTGTGTGTGTGTGTGTGTGTGTGTGTGTGTGTGTGTGTGTGTGTGTGTGATTATGGATGTGTGTGTGGGTGTGTGTGTGTGGGTGTATGGTTATGGATGTGTGTGTGTGTGTGTGTGTGTGTGTGTGTGTGTGTGATTATGGATGCATGTGTGTGTGTGTGTGTATGATCATGGATGTGTGTGTGTGTGTGGGTGTGTGCGTGGGTGTATGATTATGGATGTGGGTGTGTGTGATTATGGATGTGTGTGTGTGTGTGATTATGGGTGTGTGTGTATATGTGATTATGGATGAATGTGTGTGTGTGTGTGTGTGTGTGTGCTCTCTCCCCCTCAGAGATCCGTGAGGCGTTTAAGGTGTTTGACCGTGATGGTAATGGTTTCATCTCTAAGCAGGAGCTAGGTATGGCCATGCGCTCTCTGGGCTACATGCCCAACGAGGTAGAACTCGAGGTCATCATCCAGAGACTGGACATGGATGGTGAGGAGAAGCTGATTGGCCCTCACACCTCCACGCCCACCACTCACAGACCCCGCCCCCATGTATCCTGCCCCAAAGCACCATTTATTTTGTGCCGTGTGCACCATGGTGGGCCAGTGAGGTGTGTGTGTGTGTGTGTGCATGTGTGTGTGTTGTGTGCGTGTGTGCATGTGCGTGTGTGTGTGTGTGTGTGTGTATGTGTGTGTGTCCACATACTTCTTGTGCATCATGCAAATGATTAAACCCAACAGTATGTAAGTAAGTAAACCATTGATTAAACCTTTAATATCCACTCTGTGTGTAGCAGCTCAATACTGGCCTCAAATAGAACCTTAATATGAACGCCATGCATACCAGCACAGCTTGAATACTCATTCTCTCTCTCTCTCTCTCTCTCTCTCTCTCTCTCTCTCTCTCTCTCTCTCTCTCTCTCTCCCTCCCTCTCTCTCCCTCCCTCTCTCTCTCTCTCTCTCTCTCTCTCTCTCTCCCTCCCTCTCTCTCTCAGGAGATGGCCAGGTGGACTTTGAGGAGTTTGTAACACTCTTGGGGCCCAAACTCTCTGCTGCCGGGATGCCTGACAAGTTCAATGGAACAGATTTTGACTCTGTATTCTGGAAGGTGATTATTATTATTATTGCTCCTCTCTTATTAGAACTGACAACAGGCACAGTCTTCACTGTTCCTGACACACACACACACACGCACGCACGCGCACGCATGCACACACACACACACACACGCACGCACACACACAGACACACACACGCGCACACACACACGCACGCACGCACGCACGCACGCACGCACACATACACACACACACACACACACACACACACACACACACACACACAGAGCACATTAGGAACCTGATCCTCCCACTCACAACCACCTCCCACTGGTAATTTACCAGTAAAATAAAGAGCTGCTTTGCAAATTGCAACCAAAATAGTTTTTAAAAGCTCAACTGTACAGATTTGTGTGTGTGATTTGTGGCTCCCATCACGTCTACGATGGCTGATACAGGAACCATGTGACCATCTAAACAGGAGGGATTTTATTCAGAGTTCAAGCAGCACATCTCCATGCTGAGGTGTCCTTCAACATCAACACTCGACTCCTCTGTAAACTGTCTCCTCTGAAATTGTTGGTTCACAGGTCTCTTTGTGATGTGTGTGTGTGTGTGTGTGTGTGATATATAGCTTCAAAGGCGTCTCTGAGGATACTCTCTGAACAAGACTTTATTATTTATTATTTATCTGTGTGATATTTTAATATATTCCCATATAGAATGGTGGTAATTGAAGGTTGTTTGTTGTAGTGTGATATGCAAAAGCTGACGGTCGAGGAACTGAAGCGTCTGCTCTACGACACCTTCTGTGACCACCTGTCCATGAAGGACATCGAGAACATCATCATGACGGAGGAAAACCACATCGAAAACCCTGAGGACTGTCAAGTGGACATTGACTGTAAGAACGCACGATGAATGAACCTGGAAATGAGAGCAGGTTTAATTGTGAGGTCAAACTGACTTCTTGGCAGTGAGTGTGATATTGAAAACCCTAGCAGAAAAACAAAAGCCTCTCAGCCCAGGTGTGTGTAGTCCACACTGAGGTCAGAAGGTCGCGGATCAGAGTCCAGTTCTTAAACACATTGGGAGGAAATGTGTTTATACCTTAAACACTCCCCGTCTTTAAACTCTCTCTCTCTTTCTTACTCTCCTTCTCTCACTCGCTCTCACCCTCTTTCCTTCTCTCTGTCCCCCTCTCCCTCTCTCTCTCTGTCCCCCTCTCCCTCTCTCTCTCTGTCCCCCTCTCCCTCTCTCTCTCTGCCCTCTACCTTTCTCTCTCTCTTCCCTCTCTCCCTCTTTCTCTCTCTCTCTCTCTCTGCCCTCTACCTTTCTCTCTCTCTTCCCTCTCTCCCTCTTTCTCTCTCTCTCTCTCTCTGCCCTCTACTTTTCTCTCTCTCTTCCCTCTCTCCCTCTCTCTCTCTCTCTCTCTCTCTGCCCTCTACCTTTCTCTCTCTCTTCCCTCTCTCTCTCTCTCTCTCTCTCTCTGCCCTCTACCTTTCTCTCTCTCTTCCCTCTCTCTCTCTCTCTCTTCCCTCTCTCTCTCTCTCTCTCTCCCTCTCTACCTCTCTCTCTCTCTCTCTGCAGCATCCAGTCCAACCCAGCAAGTCAAGCAGACCTGCGTGAGGAAGAGTCTGATATGCGCCTTTGCCATTGCCTTCATCATCAGTGTCATGCTTATTGCAGCCAATCAGGTGCTCCGCAGTGGCATGAAATAGCAGCATCGTCCAATCAGACACCAGAGATCTTTTAGCACAGCACTGATCGATGACTCCAAGCAACAGTGGCAAAACAAACAACAAAACAAACAAACAAAAAAACAGGCACAAACATTCACAATAAGTGAGAGATGAGAGACCCACTAAACAACACGGCAGCTGTGATCAGCCCAGGAGGAACGAAACTTGAACAAACGAATCACATTTATGAGAAGAAAGTAGAAAAGAAACAAGCGACCTCATTACATTCTCGTGGTGATCTGAGCATGTGACTTCTGAAACCACCAAATCTGTGTGTCCACTCCCTCCGTGGGGCTGCCGTGTCCTCCACGGCCCCAGGCACGAGGCCCCAGGCACGAGGCCCCAGGCACGAGGCCCCTGGCACGAGGCCCCAGGCACGAGGCCCCTGGCACTGCACGGGCCCCAGGCACGAGGCCCCAGGCACGAGGCCCCAGGCACGAGGCCCCTGGCACTGCACGGGCCCCTGGCCCCCGGAGACCCCATCCTCCAATGCATGGTGTGGTGCATGGTTAATGTAGTCTTCTAGCACACATAGAGTTCAGCTCTTCGTCCACATCTGTCTGACCGGTGGCTCAGAGAGCCCCGTGCGACCCGACGGCGTGCGACCCGACGGCGTGCGACCCGACGGCGTGCGACCCGACAGCGTGCAGGGCAGTGTCAGGGACAGAAGGATGACATTTGGAAACCGAGAGTGTGTCGCGTGTACAGTGTGTCTATCCATCTGCATGACATGAAGGGCCGTTTTGGGAATGCTCTTATTGTGTATTGTGTGTCTCGTGTTTGTTTATTGATTGCCGTTGGGTTCTGACCTGTTGCACTGAACAGATCATAGTAATACTCCACACTGCCACAGGGGGGCGTAGCAGCCCTGAAGTAATGTCCCCATGAACATGTTGAGAATAAAGCAAAGACTTCTGGGCCATTTCCTCTCCCATCTTTTTCTTCAGGACTGGGAAACGTGTTGACCCGTCAAGATGTGGATTTTGTGTGATGTCAGTCGTTCTGCAGTGTGGCGATGTGTGTCTGTTAACCACTGGTCCTAGTTTGCCAAGGCCATGTCTGTAATCTGTTGTGTGCAGGGGGGAACTTGGTCTGGAACTGAGTGTTTCTCTACAATATCAATCAAACGTAAGGGTGGAGGAGAGAGGAACCGTGTGACTGAACTCAGGACGGGAAGATGTCCAGCAATACCTCAGACCTGAGGACATGGGAGACCCGGGAGACACGGGAGACACAGGATACCTGCTGCTTTTAGGAGTGTGTACATCCTTAAACAAACAAACATAACAACAGCGGCTCTTTCTCTGTATCACTCATGCACACACACACACACACACACACACACACACACACAAATCAAGGGGTCAACTGCAACTTCCCAGTTTCTGGAAAAAGAAGAATAAATAGTGTGGTTCTGCAGAGACGTACATCAACAGTACTGGAGTTACATCGGGAAGATTCTATGCATTTTAAAGTTTAATTCAAATGGTCAGACCAAATGTGCTGTAGTTGTTTCTTGTAGATACCAACACTCACGTTTGCTCTGCAGATGTTACCCACACACACCAACACTCATGTTTGCTCTGTCTGTGTCAGTGATGATGTATGAAAGTATGCTGGCTGACTGTATCTTAAAACCATGGCAAGAGTGTACTGTGATTTCAGGAAATTACTTTAGTACCACTAATACCACATGTATTATTCTTTTTTTACATGAATGTAATATATTAAAATATTATGACATATTCCATTCATTTAGGAATATATTTATTACATATTACAGTATAATTTATTTTCATATGGATGAACTCCCACTGAACCAAAACCATGTACGTATGTACAGGAAATCTTAGGTTTCTCATTACATTTTTGTAATTATTTTTGGGGGTCACACTGTGATAACATTTTATCTGTATATACAGAACATGTCATCCTGTGGCCCACGATGGGTGTATTTGTTCTGAGAGGTTGTGAGAACCACACCTGCAGAAACAACCACCTCAGTGTTAAACATCAGAATTCCAAACAAAATGTGTTTCTGGTTGTTGAACTGTGACAGCTGTACCTCTGTCTTACTGTTGTGCATGATGTCAGTGTCCAGAGGGATGTTTCGATTAGCGTCTACCCTCTGGCTGCGGTTCAGTTTGCTGGTATCTACTGGCAGCTAGCTTCTCATTGTTAAACACACTAAAAGGTTTTGAAGTCCTGGCTTATTTGAAATATGCAGTAAATAGACCCTACTCCTCTAACAGACATGAGCACTGCCTTCAAATGGTCTCCAGTGAGCTAGGCTAATGGGACAGAAGTGTTTCTATGTCTGTTTTTGTGTTAGCTCAGTCAGTACGTGATAGTATGTTCACGTGATGGTGGTTGTGATGGTGGTGTTGGTGATGGTGGTGATGGTGGTGGTGATGGTGATGGTGGTGTTGGTGGTGGTGGTGGTGATGGTGGTGGTGATGGTGGTGGTGGTGGTGTTGATGGTGATGGTGGTGGTGGTGGTGGTGGTGGTGATGGTGGTGGTGGTGGTGTGGGTGGTGGTGGTGGTGGTGATGGTGGTGGTGGTGGTTGTGATGGTGGTGATGGTGGTGATGATGGTGGTGGTGATGGTGGTGGTGATGGTGGTGATGATGGTGGTGGTGGTGGTGGTGGTGATGATGGTGGTGGTGATGGTGGTGGTGATGGTGGTGGTGATGGTGGTGATGATGATGGTGGTGGTGATGGTGGTGGTGGTGATGGTGGTGATGATGGTGGTGGTGATGGTGGTGGTGATGGTGGTGATGATGGTGGTGGTGTTGGTGGTGGTGGTAGTGGTGATGGTGGTGGTGGTGGTGATGATGGTGATGGTGATGGTGGTGATGATGGTGGTGGTGATGGTGGTGATGGTGGTGGTGATGGTGGTGGTGATGGTGGTGATGGTGGTGGTGATGGTGGTGGTGATGGTGGTGGTGGTGATGATGGTGATGATGGTGGTGATGATGGTGGTGGTGGTGGTGATGATGGTGGTGGTGATGGTGGTGGTGATGATGGTGGTGGTGATGGTGGTGGTGGTGATGATGGTGGTGGTGATGGTGGTGGTGATGGTGGTGATGATGGTGGTGGTGGTGATGATGGTGGTGGTGATGGTGGTGGTGATGGTGGTGATGATGGTGGTGGTGATGGTGGTGGTGATGGTGGTGATGATGGTGGTGGTGATGGTGGTGGTGATGGTGGTGATGGTGATGATGGTGGTGATGGTGGTGGTGGTGATGATGGTGGTGATGATGGTGGTGATGATGGTGGTGGTGATGGTGGTGATGATGGTGGTGGTGTGGACAGTTGTGTCTGGTCCAACGAGCTGTTTGAGATTTCAAGGTGCAAAGAAGATTTTTATCTTTTCACATTGATGACTAAGACCAGTAGTTTTTTTTCCTTTTTTAATAGCACTTTAAAACTACTGTACACAGGTTTAAAGGTTTCACACCGTCACTGAATTCATATTTATTGTAGATAAATGCATATATTAAATATATGTGTTTAATATATAAAAGTTTATGTTTATAGGCAATATATGTCTTTGATATTATTTTGGTCAGTCGATATAGGCAATATATAAAACAGGCTGGAGAGGCAGAATAAAAGTCTGAGTTATGTGGGATTTACAGCAACACTGTTTGTCTACACCAGTGTTTGGTTTTTAAATGTTTTAATACTTTGAGAATCAAACTGTGTTGAATTTTATTGTTTTATTATTTTTTATTTGCCTTATTGCTTTGTTAACAATGGTTTACGCAAACAACATTTTTATGAAATTCTGATTAGACATTTGTTTACCTTCATTTAGTATGATATATTTTTTTAAGATTTTTGATTATTGTGCTCGATCATATGGATAAATTTAGCTATCGATGCACCTTGACATGCTCTGATTCTGAGCTTGGGTCAAAATAACATGGTAAGCACACTTGGGCTCAAGCGGTGATGTGTGCTTACTGAGTGTCTTCCTGTAGTATTGCATCTCTCAAGAATAAAAAGACCCAACACCATGATACACTAACATTATTACTCTCACATGCAAAAGTATATTCATATATATATATATATATCTCACAGGATATCTATTAAAAAGGATATTAAAATATTTAATGAACATCCACCCTTACAACACGGGCAGAAGATTCACTACCAACACTAGCTGGTGTCTTCTGTGGAGATAAAGCTCAGCCTACCATAAACAAACCAAATACATAAATGTTCTTACTCCTTGTAATGTCTCACATGGGACATGTGGACCACAGGAAGTGGGTGTGTCCTCTTCCATCCACCATTTCTGCTGCGTTCTGCGCCCACACACGAGGGCTCAGTGTCCCTGAAGCACTGTAACTCAAAGAGCATTGTTAAATGGTAGAGTGACTATGAAACTCAATGCTCTCTCTCATTTAAGACGATCTTAACACTACAATGCTTTTGGGAAATGGGGACTTGGTTTTCATACTACCGGTGCTGTCTGCCTGATTTACTCTGCTGGTCTCTCTGTTTCTCTCTCTGTCTTTCTGTCTCTCTGTCTGTCTCTAACAGAGCAACCGATTGCTGGAGGTAAGTGCGTAAGACGCAGTCAGCGTGAGCTTGGTATTTGTAGAGAATAGATCTTCACTGATGACAGCACTTCAACAGTGAGAACAGGAAGCCATATGTCACCACTTAGCATCGACACACTTTATCTTACTGCACATGGCTGAGTTTACCTAAAGCATCATAACTCAGGATCATGAAACACTCATTTAACATGATCTCAACACTAGCGTTCTGGAGAACACGGGCCCAGATAATCTATATCTTTACTGTTTCCTGTAGCCAACAGGTCATACACTCAAGTATGTGTGTGAAAATCGAGAAAAGTTGTAATATTTTATTTATTGTATTTTTATTGATATTATAAGTAGCAGCATCAAGAGGCACAACCTTTTTTCATACGCTCCTATTTCAGTCAGAGTCAAGCTCGTCCTTCGGGTCACTCTCCCCCCCACTCCACAGCTGCAGGTCAGAGAGGCGGGGTCAGCCACAGGCTCACTCCCACTGCAGCCAATCACCACGTCTATTTGATGAGAGGCTCCTGCAACATGGGGGTGCGGTGTAACTCACAGGTTGGCTCTACCCGCCTCCTTCTGATTCAGGAACTCACCGACACCCGTAATTGGTCGGTGTTGCTGTAATTGACAGGGAAGTGAATATATGCTACACCTCCCACACAGCTAATTTTGGTCTCTCAGACTCCCAGCCACAGATAGCTGAGGTATCATCAGGGCTCTGTCTCTCAGTGGTACAGCAAAATCCTCTCAACCATACCACTCAGAAGCCCAAGAAATATGAACTTTAAAGTCAAGCAAACCCTAAATGACACCACTGATATTAATATCAATATGTATTTACTAAGGTTAAGCTGTACATGAGCTGTAAATGGAAATGCACAGTTATTATATAATTACTGCAGCATTACTATTTTTTTATTATTGCAGCTTGTGTATTATATACCACAGAATGCCTAAACTCATTATTATCATCCATAAAATACTGTAACTTCCAGGTTAATCAAATGCTCATAAAGGCCACTGTGAATGTTCATTACTTTAACACCAATGCTAATCAAAGCTCGATCTCCCCCATATGCACCACTGACACATCACTACGCACCACTGACACATCACTACGCACCACTGACACACCACTGATGCATCACTGCACATAACTGCGCAGCACTGATGCATCAATGACACACCACTCATGCATCACTGCACATCACTGCACACCACTGATGCATCACTGCACACCACTGCACACCACTGCGCACCACTGATGCACCACTGACACACCACTGATGCATCACTGCACATCACTGACACACCACTGCGCACCACAGCGCACCACTAATACACCACTGACACACCACTGATGCACCACTGACACATCACTAATGCACTACTGATGCATCACTGCACACCACTGATGTGTAGTAAACACAGGGAGATGTGTAGTAAACACAGGAAGATGTGTGGTAAACACAGGGAGATGTGTGGTAAACACAGGGAGGGTGATGTGTGGTAAACACAGGGAGATGTGTGGTAAACACAGGGAGGGTGATGTGTGGTAAACACAGGGAGATGTGTAGTAAACACAGGGAGATGTGTAGTAAACACAGGGAGATGTGTGGTAAACACAGGGAGATGTGTGGTAAACACTGGGAGATGTGTGGTAAACACTGGGAGATGTGTAGTAAACACAGGGAGATGGGAGATGTGTGGTAAACACAGGAAGATGTGTGGCAAACACTGGAAGATGTGTGGTAAACACTAGGAGATGTGTAGTAAACACAGGGAGATGTGTGGTAAACACTGGGAGATGTGTGGTAAACACTAGGAGATGTGTAGTAAACACAAGGAGATGTGTGGTAAACACTGGGAGATGTGTGGTAAACACTGGGAGATGTGTGGTAAACACAGGGAGATGTGTAGTAAACACAGGGAGATGTGTGGTAAACACTGGGAGATGTGTAGTAAACACTGGGAGATGTGTGGTAAACACAGGGAGATGTGTAGTAAACACAGGGAGACGTGTGGTAAACACAGGGAGACGTGTGGTAAACACTGGGAGATGTGTGGTAAACACAGGGAGATGTGTGGTAAACACAAAGAGATGTGTGGTAAACACAGGGAGATGTGTGGCACCCACAGGGTGATGTGTGGTAAACACTAGGAGATGTGTGGTAAACACTGGGAGATGTGTGGTAATCACTGGGAGATGTGTGGTAAACACTGGGAGATGTGTAGTAAACACAGGGAGATGTGTGGTAAACACAGGGAGATGTGTAGTAAACACAGGGAGATGTGTGGTAAACACTGGGAGATGTGTGGTAAACACAGGGAGGGAGATGTGTGGTAAACACTGGGAGATGTGTGGTAAACACTGGGAGATGTGTGGTAAACACAGGGAGATGTGTGGTAAACACAGGGAGATGTGTGGCACCCACGCTATTAGCTTAACATTTAAAGTAAGCTGAACAAAGCTGTCATCGGGGTGCCTAGAATATTCTATAATATTCTATAATATATAAAGTTTTGACTCAACAGTTTAATTGCACAAACCCATAACAAAACAAAAGATAACTTGTGGGAATTTGAGATTTGCAGACTGGTGAGTATCTGCTCCAGAGATTTGAGATTTTACAGGTATGTTCTGTAAACCTGCACCATGTGATGAATAGCAGGATTAGTTTAATCCTGAAGAGGACTTGTGCCAGATGATATAATAATCCCCTGGGAATTAATACTACACTAACTCATCATTTCTTATCAGACTAATGACGTTGTTTATGGATGATGGATTTTCCCAATAAATCTAATTTCATAATCACATTATTTCAAATGTTCTGCTGTGCTCTACTTTATATAAGGTACTCTGTTGTGTGTATTTAGAGGGATGTGTCCAATTCAAGCTCATCAAGCTGTGAAACACTGCTGTGAAGTTCATGGACAGTAACAGGTTCTTGTGTTTGCCTGCTACTCACACCAGGCCATGAGGAATCACCTGTTCCAAAATGCTGTTTCCACACACAGCAAAGATATCAAGGTTTGATATCAGGAGAAAGTGTGTTAAAAGATGTAGACTATGAATATCTCTGCCCCCATCTCTCTCTCCTCTTTCCTCTTTCCCTCTTTTCTATTTCTCTCCCCCCTCTCTCTCTCTCCCTCCCTCCCTCTCTTTCTCTCTCTCCCCCCTCTCTCTCTTATAAGCTACAGAACAGAGCAGTTTCCTCTGTAGCATAAATCAGTTTTTGTGGCTGATAAGAATCAGAAATCTGCACGAAGCACACTACCCATTCTCCTCACCAGTGCACATCACTGCCACTAGTGCTGGTTTCTGTAGCAAAACCAACAGCCGGAATTATATCCAACACCACAAGTGTGTCCAACACCACTAAAGGATTTTGATGTCATTAATAAACATTGGATGTGAAGTTAAGAACATATATGTGAAACATGATATCTGGTTCAAGTTTGTTTGCAAGACGTCTAATGTGTTCAGATTATGATAAAGTAAGCTCTGTGGGGTCAAAGGGATACTCTGGTATCTTCTAGAACTTGTACGGCAGACGTCACATTGTCACATGGTTACTCTACTTTGGATTAACATTTTCTGGTGTAACATCACACATTTTGTTTTTCTACATCTCATTAGGAGAAAAGGAACCAGAGCACAAGGCATGTCGGAACGTCCTGCCTCTAATGTCCTGCCTCAGACGTCCTGCCTCTAACGTCCTGCCACAGACATCCTGACTCTAACATCCTGCCTCTAACGTCCTGCCTCAGACGTCCTGCCTCTGATGTCCTGCCTCTAACATCCTTACCTCAGACATCCTGCCTCTAACGTCCTGCCTCTAACGTCCTGCATGCCTTAAACTCATTCCTCACCTAACTGAGGTTTGGTTGATGTTTTACGAGTGAGAGGTGTGGACTCTACAGTCATGAGGTTGACTTGAGGCTCAAAAAGTCAAGAAAGTAATTTTGTTATAGGGATGTTTTCAAATTTACATTAAATCATAAGAATAAACCTGAGTTAGAAATGTGGGAATACCAATTTTAATGCAGCAGTAGAACGAATGTAAACATGCCTTCAAAACTATTAAGTTTAAATCTTCATGTAATATAATACAGCATCTCTTTGCTAATGAACTATATTGGTACATTTTTAAATATCACTACATTTTGGGCATTTTTGGACTTGAGACTCTCAACACTCTTGCTACTATTGTCAAGACCTACTTGAGACCTATTTGAGACTTACTTGAAACCTACTTGAGAAGTACTTGTCACTTGCAACACAGACTTTTGCCCAACAGCAGTTATAGGGAGTTGCCAAAGTGTAATAAGCCATTTGGACAGCATGACGTCTTAGAAGTGAAACGAGGTCGTCTTTGATTTCACTTGTTTTGAACAGATTTGGGGTGGTTTCAACTTATTGCTGATTTTCATTGCCAACTTTATTGGTATTTGGAGCAACAATGAAATTAAACACAGGAATGTTATTGTGTACAGCCTGCAGGCCACAGGGCGGTAATAAATCATGCATTCTGCTAATAAGTCATGCATTCTGAACATTTCACACTGCAGTTTCACACTCACAAAGATATTGAGAGAAAATATAATAACTTCTAAGCTCTTATTAAGTAAGCTCTTATCATATTGTAAATGCAAATTAGGATTAATGCTCCAACCTTGTTTAGGGTTCATCGTTTTAAATGCAAGAAACGTAGTGCGGTGACTTTCACCAGTGGTGCTGGTGATCTGTAGGGAGGCCTGCTGTGCGTTTACACTGTGCGTTTACAAATGCAGTGATACGCTGATACGCTGTCCAGCTGAGCCGGGCCCCGCCCACATCACAGGTTCATACAGCAGCGGTGTGAAGGACATGGTGACATCGCCTCACACAAAGCAGCAATCAGGGAGCAGACAGCAGATGTGGAATTATGACCGAACATTCCTCAAGTTCTTCTGATTGTAGATAACAGATGTGGTGAGACACCAGGATTAGATTAATATTTGATGATGCATTTTAATACAAGATTCCCCCTCTCTCTCTCTTCCTCTCTCAATCTTCCTCTCTCTCTTTCTCTCTCTATCTTCCTCTTTCTCTCTTTTTCTGTCTTCCACCTTCCACCTACCAAAAAGTTTATTACCTGTTGTGTGTGTGATGACAAGGAGAGAGAGAGAGAGAGAGAGAGAGAGAGAGAGAGCGAGAGAGAGAGAGAGAGAGTATGTGTGAGAGAGACAGTGTGTGTGGGAGAGAGAAGGTGTGTTTGTGTGTGTGTGAGAGAGAGAGAGAGAGAGAGAGAGAGAGAGGTTGTGAATGAGAGAGTGTGAGAAACTGAGAGAGGGTGAGAGAGTGTGAGAGATGGAGAGAGAGAGAGAGAGAGAGAGAGAGAGAGAGAGAGAGAGAGAGAGAGGGAGAGAAAGGGAGAGAGTGAAGGGTGATTTGCCATTTCAGGTGGACAAAGCAGATAATGTAAGAGTGTAAATGTGTGTGTATGTGTGTGAGCCCTCCATCTTCTCACAGCCTCTACAAGACACTCCTAGAGCTCTGGGCAACTTCATTTCTCACCTTCCAAATTACATTTTCACTATCTGTGCTCTCCCAAAATCTCCCCTTAACACACACATACACTCACATACACACACACACACACGCATACACACACACATACACACACATACACACACACACATGGATCACACGGGCTCACACGCAATCACACGGGCTCACACGCAATCACACGCAATCACACACAATCACACGGGCTCACACACAATCACACACAATCACACGGGCTCACACACAATCACACGCAATCACACGGGCTCACACACAATCACACGCAATCACACGCAATCACACACAATCACACGCAATCACACACAATCACACCACCTCCACCTCCACCCCCACCACATCCACCCTCCTCCACCACCACCTGCACCACCCAATAGCTGCATACAGTTATCCAGCAGATTCTGGCCTTTATTAAACATTAACGTGGGGTCAGACCACCTAATCCGTAACTCAGTCATGACGATCCCCATAAATCAGACCCGTGTGTGTTTGTGTGTGTGTGTGTGTGTGGTGTGTGTGTGTGGGGGGGGGGGGGGGTGGAATCAACTGGGCTGACTGGTGCAAGAGACTCAGAGAGGATTTGGATTAGCTGGTGTCATGTGTGTGGAGGGTGGTGTGTGTGTGATTGTGTGTGTGTGTGTGTGTGTGGAGAGTGGTGTGTGTGTGTGTGTGGAGGGTGGTGTGTGTGTGTGTGGAGGGTGGTGTGTGTGTGTGTGTGTGTGTGTGTATGTGTGGAGGGTGGTGTGCGTGTGTGTGTGTGGAGGGTGGTGTGTGTGTGTGTGTGTGTGTGTGGAGGGTGGTGTGTGTGTGTGTGTGTGTGGAGGGTGGTGTGTGTGTGTGTGTGGAGGGTGTGTGTGTGTGTGTGTGTGTGTGTGTGTGTGTGTGTGTGTGTGTGTGTGTGTGTGTGTGTGGAGGGTGGTGTGCGTGTGTGTGTGTGGAGGGTGGTGTGTGTGTGTGTGTGTGTGTGTGTGTGTGTGTGTGTGTGTGTGTGTATGTGTGTGTGGAGGGTGGTGTGTGTTGTAAGATGCAGTTATGTATCTGTGCTGATCTGACACTGATGCTAGTAGTGTGGCTGGTAATTGTCTTTCCTCCACCAGGGCTCACGAAAGACAAACACTGGTTAAAAATATGAAAGGTTGGCTTACACATTGAGGACCATGTGAATATATGAGGACCGTGTCTATACATTACAAGGAAGTACCAGTAACATATGCTACTGGTACCAGTAACATATGCTAATGTTATTTGCTGGTGGGAAAATAACACATGATAACAGGTTAGTGTTAGGGTTAGGGTTAGTGTTAGGGTTAGTGTTAGTGTTAGGGTTAAAGGCATTGAATGGTTATGTTTCTTATTTGGAAAAGCAAGCCAATATGTTGCAACAGGACTGAATGGATGGAAATGGGAGGAATTACTAAAGTGAACACAGAAGATGACAGAGAGGCAGATTCACTAACACCATATACACACAGACAGGCAGATTCACTAACACCATATACACACAGACAGGCAGATTCACTAACACCATATACACACAGACAGGCAGATTCACTAACACCATATACACACAGAGAGATTCACTAACACCATATACACACAGAGAGATTCACTAACACCATATACACACAGAGAGATTCACTAACACCATATACACACAGACAGGCAGATTCACTAACACCATATACACACAGAGAGATTCACTAACACCATATACACACAGAGAGATTCACTAACACCATATACACACAGACAGGCAGATTCACTAACACCATATACACACAGACAGGCAGATTCACTAACACCATATACACACAGACAGGCAGATTCACTAACACCATATACACACAGACAGGCAGATTCACTAACACCATATACACACAGACAGGCAGATTCACTAACACCATATACACACAGAGAGATTCACTAACACCATATACACACAGACAGGCAGATTCACTAACACCATATACACACAGAGAGATTCACTAACACCATATACACACAGACAGGCAGATTCACTAACACCATATACACACAGACAGGCAGATTCACTAACACCATATACACACAGACAGGCAGATTCACTAACACCATATACACACAGACAGGCAGATTCACTAACACCATATACACACAGAGAGATTCAATCTCTCTTATCCAACACACTACAACAATGAGACCTCTCCATGTTTACCCACAATTCTTTGCAACCCCCTGCTTTTGAATGACGGGCCCGGACCTGTGTCTTTGAGTGTCCTCGGTGACCTTTCGTCGTGGTCCAGTGGGTCAGGCTACCTTGTCTGCAGGTTAGTCAGAAACCTGCTGTTCGGGGCAGAGGGGCGGCGAGATGATCCCCTCCCGATTCGATCCGCGAGGCAGGATTAGATTTCTGCCAAGTGGGAGTTTGAAGGGTTTAATTCCATCTGCACAGGAGGGGGATTTGACTTCAAGGGGTTGTCTCACACTCTGAGTGCGTAGCTTTGTGTTAGCCCGGCCACATTCAGGCCCTGGGGAGAATGGAACCTGTGAAAGAAACAGAAGAATCTTCACATTACAACCTTTTCACTTCTGGCACTAAAAAGACAAAATGGTTGGATTGACTTAAAATGCAATATTGCACATCACACTTTATAAGGTTTTTAAATTGCTGCCACTGTATTCATAACCTCACAGGGCATCTTTAAACGTGATCTGACAGTTTATGACTCATTTCAGTTTGGTGCCTTTGTGATGCATCATCTTGCACTGTATCACTATTATTAAACACCATCAGTTAACTTGCGTGGTGTGTGTGGTTCTTTCAGTGGTATTTCTGGGGCTGGTGTAGAGGTGTGATGGTAATGATGGCGTACCCAGTTTCATCTGGGACTCCCATGGTCACTTTGTCATTTCAGAAGAAAAACTTCGGTATACAAAGCTCAACAAAATGGGGAAGAAGACGTCACTGTCTCTGTACAACCAACCCAGGAGCTCACCCCAAAGTGTGATGGCACATCACAGTCTAAGTGACACGACTCAAACAGTGACAGCCCTTTCAGTGAGTGCCTCTGAATTATGGTCTCGAATTTGGTCTCATTACTGTTCAATTATTTACTGCGCTATGAATTTGTATGGTTGCCGGGAGACAGTTTGTCATGTTGTGTCTTGTTGTGTTTCCCGCACACAGGGAGCACAGCCGAGTCCTGTAACATCAGGTCCGGGACCCTTCGCGTGTTACGGGTGGACACCGATATCTCCATGGGAGCCACGCTGCCTCTCCAAGATGTGGACGCGTTAATTGGCCAATGACGACAACTTTGACTTCAGAGTGCGTACAGACGTCAACTATAAAAGGGTTTTACGGCTTCAAGCATGAACATATACAAAATACCTCAGTGTTAATGTACACTGGATAAATGGTTTGCTTTAAATTATTCATCTGAGGCTCAGAACCTCTCATCAGAAAATATGTGCAGTATTTGATGATTATTCAGCCAATAAGATTATGAATGACCTCTTATAAGTAGACTTACGGTATATGTAGGTATATACACAAAAAGGTACAGCAATTCTGAGTGTAAATGTGTGATTTGCCTTTTTGAAAATATCCAGAGCCTTGGGTTCAACGCTCATCGCTTCCTGACGACTTCTTCTTTGAAGGAAGTGTCAAATTAGACACGCTTTATCAGGAGGCCTGTGAACGCTGCTCATGAAGGCAGTGGCAAGGCGACAGATAATTCTCTACAGGTTTTTTTTTATTCAAGAATTAAAGCTTTCTTTCAGTTCCCTTTATCCTTATCTGCTACATAATTAAAAGTCAAGCACTTTGAAAAATATCTATGATTAGACAAACTCTGCATTTACTGTTGAAGTACACCAGTGAAGGAATGTAAAAAAACACATGCCTTTTGAGATCTACAGTTTTTATAAGGTCTACAGATGTGTTTTGGTTATATATTTTCTTATGCTATTTAGCCATGTGCTTTGAATTCTAAGCATAATGGGAAATGAAGACAGTTCTCAAGTATATAGGCAATAATTACAAAGCACCTTAAATGACTAATGAAATGATGCACCAGCTTTGAATAATGTGCAGGTCTTGAGAGCGTGTGGCACACAAAAAAAATCTTAATGACAGATTATGTTTATGGCATTTAATACAAGGAAGCCACAGTACTGTCAAAGCAAACCTAATGGGGGAATTATAATGGTGGCGCCCTTTGATATATTAACATCTTGTTTTCTTTCTAGTTCCAAAAAAGAACATTTGGATTAGTCCTAGTTATTTAGTTTAGACCCATATTCTCCCTCCGCAGTCCCCCAAGATGTTAAATGAGAAGATGTGAAGCATAATGTGAGTGTTCTCCCTCATCGACGGGTCGCCGTGGCTCCCTAGAACACACCGAGAACAGCCAACCACACTGACGAGAACAGCCACAAACACCCCCACGTACAAAAATAAATAAACACAAAGCCCTCACCGAACACAGCTCGAGAGCTGGACATATTTTAAAGCAGTGCGGTCATGGTGCAGTCCCAGGACTGGACATCATTGCTTCTGCACCCGTGATGAGATGGCCGTCTAGTCTGTTAAAGCACGACTGTATTACGCGACTGGTGCGAAACAGGCGGGTCGTTCTGGGAAACCTTTAGAAACTAGGCCGAGCTGCAGAAGAGAGTCCACACACGTCTAAGTAAAGCTCATTTTTCCTTAAAAGTATTCAAAAAATATTCAGATATGTCTTTTAGACACATATAGATATATTTCAGACATATAACATCACACTGACAGTAAATTTTAAAGGCAGCACTTTTTTATAACACTGGGTGTAAACCAGTTCATGATGATACAATAAAGATATAATACAGCCTGTGATATTCAGAGACAGGAACGCATATCAACAGCATTCTGCATTACTTCTCACTTTAATGTGCAATGTAGCTGTCTTATGATGGCCCACGTGCCATAGTGCCACTTCTGAAGATGATAATTGTTCCCGTGCAATGAATCTTTTCTTATTGTGTGTATCATTCCAGACCAATAACACCCAGCAGACACTCAGCACACAGTGAAAGACTGAATTAATTTCAGGCAGGCGACCCTCTGAAATCTCCAAATAGGTGTTAGGTGACAGGTGTCCCTTCGCACCAGGGAAGACAGGTAACTGCTTGGATCTCCAGCCTAGTAAAGGGGATCCCCGAGGCCTGACAAACCTTAAACTACAGCAGTGGCAATGTGTGAGGTTGGCAATGACATTATGAGACCTAAATTCCCCAAGGGGCCTCGTGACTCTTTGTCTAGTTCTCCAACCAATGAAACCAATTCGAGGTGTAATGAACGTCTGAAAAAATTGGGGTATACATTTTTTTATAATATAAATTTTTGATATGCTTATTCGATATTTGTCACATTATTATTAGGCTACACTTTTTCTTTCTCTTATATTAATATCGTGTAAAACCATCGCACTAAATTACCTGCTCCCAGTCTCGCGTACCACAATCTAATGGATTTATTCCCTGTTTTCTGTAAGAAATGAACACCCCCCCCCCCCCCCTTTAAATTGGGGCAAAGCAAAATTCCGCAACGCAAATCTCATCCTGTGGACAAATTGGAGTGCGGCTCCGTATTACACCGCGGATCCGAACCGAGGCTGTAGGTGATCAACGGTGGCGCGAGCTGTCCGGTTACGCCGCACCTCACCAATATTCATCAACGTCGCGCGCAGCGTGTCCGCCACCAGCAGCTTTCCAGCACGCGGACACACTGGAAACGCGCTTCCAGTGCGGCCCCGCCCACACGGACACGGAGTAAGATAAACGAGGCCGAGCACTTCTCCTGCTAAATAAAACGGTCTGCTGGGTTGAGGAGAAACAGCTCTGGATTGCGGTAACATTAATTTCAGGAGAAAAAATGCTTTTGCATCTTTGGCCTGTGTGGATTTGAGATGTTCATGTCTTAAATCTTAACTCGGGTTTCTAACTCTTGGGTTCCGAACTGGAAATGAATTAGTAATCACACGGATCGCTCTATTTGGTAATGTAGCCTAATCTGAGTTATATTTTTAAATGGACACTGCCGGAATAAACCCCGTCGGGTCCAGCGTTAGTTTCAGAGCTGCGTGTTTTCCAGTAGGTCTGCGTGTCTTCCAGTAGGTCTGCGTGTCTTCCAGTATGTCTGTGTGTCTTCCAGTAGGTCTGCGTGTCTTCCAATAGGTCTGTGTGTCTGCGTGTCTTCCAGTAGGTCTGTGTGTCTTCCAGTAGGTCTACGTGTCTTCCAGTATGTCTGCGTGTCTTCCGGTAGGTCTGCGTGTCTTCCGGTAGGTCTGCGTGTCTTCCAGTATGTCTGCGTGTCTTCCAATAGGTCTGTGTGTCTTCCAATAGGTCTGTGTGTCTGCGTGTCTTCCAGTAGGTCTGCGTGTCTTCCAGTAGGTCTGCGTGTCTTCCAGTAGGTCTGTGTCAGGCCCAGTTGTCATGTCATTGCATTGACATTACCGTCAAACCGTAACCGATCACAAAACAAAGCATCTTGTACTGACACTCACTGAAACTACAGAACATGTCTGTTGAGAAAAGGCTTGTAAAACCACAGAATCCCAAACTTTGCCCATCCATGCATCATGAATGATATCTTGAATCAGCAAAGGAATTTTTTCCCATTCTTGATCAAATCTATTAGTCTCAACTGAAACGAACTGCAATCATTCCTCAAAGGAAACTCCATCAACAAAGTGTCACCGTGTAATGAAGTCATCTGTCTAAAGGCATCCATCACGTTCCCATTACCACAGGATAGCTCGTATTTTACCACAGGATAACTCGTATTTTACCACAGGATAACTCGTACTTTACCACAGGATAGCTCGTATTTTACCACAGGATAGCTCGTACTTTACCACAGGATAGCTCGTATTTTACCACAGGATAGCTCGTACTTTACCACAGGATAGCTCGTATTTTACCACAGGATAGCTCGTACTTTACCACAGGATAGCTCGTACTTTACCACAGGATAACTTGTATTTTACCACAGGATAACTTGTATTTTACCACAGGATAGCTCGTACTTTACCACAGGATAACTTGTATTTTACCACAGGATAACTTGTATTTTACCACAGGATAACTTGTACTTTACCACAGCATAGCTCGTATTTGACCACAGGATAACTTGTATTTTACCTGTCCTGTAAACGGTGGAACTATGGGGTTTTTATCTCCAGAGTAAACAAATGGATGAATTTCTCCACATCTTCCTAATAATCTACACTGGTTTTGCTCTCTATCTGTTAAACTGAACATTAGAAAAACATATCTTGGATTACCATAGATTTTCCAAACAGATTCTCTACCCAGCCCAGAAGGATAGCTACAGGCCTATAGGGGCGGAGTCCCAGAGGTGGGGGCGTGGCCAACTGGTGAGACACGGACGCATCCTCCTCATCTTCCTCATCGCACTGCCCGGAATCAGAGATGACCACAAGGGTTGTCATGACGACAGGCACACTGGGTACGCGGGACTGACCCGGTGCAGGTGTGAGGCATGTCCCGCGTCCAGGCCGGCGAGATGGTGCCAGACCTCAAAGAGTTTCTCCCTTAAAACATGACGTGATCTGCGCAGTGCTCTCACAACTCTCCATCACACTGCAGATCCAGTCACGCTCTCCTCTGGAGTGGCGGAGGGCAGAGTCATTACGGAGCGGTCAGCAGAAGCCACGTGGGGGTCAGGTCTCACGACGGCTCCCTCATCAAGGTAAGTGAGAAGAGGTGAGAAAACCACATTTCAGCCTCTGTCTGGAGGAGAGAAACGAGTCGTGTAGACGCTGCCGTCCCCACTGACACGGCCTTCGTGATCTTTACCGGATGGCAGGCAAAATTGACGTTGCTGTCAGCAGCACATCTGAAACTTAAAGGAAAGTGAGTTTTCTGATTATTTTTCTTTCTCCTTCCAAACGTGTGTAGGGTCTGTTTGAACCTGCATGAGAGTGGGATGAACATGACTGAATATACATTTACATTTACTAACAGAAGCATTCCATACACAATCCTGTAGGTGTGATCTTTACATTAATTTATTATTAACATCATGCAGCACATTTGGATTTGAATGTATCGTGGTGTATATGTCACAAGTGTTTGAGTTATGATAAACCTTTTATCAGTTTGACTGTAGTTAGTCCATTACAACTACATCCATTTTGGTATTCTCAACAATGTATAATCCTAATGTCAGAACTGTTTTACTGCTGTAGAGCTAAAAATAGACTCTTTGTCATTCTACCACCCTTCACGATTCTCTATGCTTCTTCTCTATTATGTAACACTAAAGCACCTGTCATCTGTTTTCTGGAGCAATCAACTAGCGTATGAGACACTGGCTCATAGTGGAAGGTCTTTCAGGTGCTTGAACAGTTTTAGGCAAGCCCCAAAGTGCTCATTAAAAACCTCTATAGAGACATAACCAGGGGCTGTAAGAGCTTTAATATTGCAATTAGATTTATTTCACACACACACAGAGCAAGAGAGAGAAAGACCGAGAGACTTCTGCACAGATGACTACTAACTCTAATTCTCGCACCTGTGCCAGTGTAAATAATGAATCCGTGCAGTGCTGGTGGAGAGAGGCGTGTTGTAGCTGCTCCACTGAATCACAACACCATCCCCTCACGCCTTACAAATGGACCAGACCTCCAGTGTGGGCTATCTTTGCTATGGACCAGACCTCCAGTGTGGGCTATCTTTGCTGTGGACCAGACCTCCAGTGTGGGCTATCTTTGCTATGGACCAGACCTCCAGTGTGGGCTATCTTTGCTATGGACCAGACCTCCAGTGTGGGCTATCTTTGCTATGGACCAGACCTCCAGTGTGGGCTATCTTTGCTATGGACCAGACCTCCAGTGTGGGCTATCTTTGCTATGGACCAGACCTCCAGTGTGGGCTATCTTTGCTATGGACCAGACCTCCAGTGTGGGCTATCTTTGCTATGGACCAGACCTCCAGTGTGGGCTATCTTTGCTGAGTCAGTGAGCGGATTCTCGGACTTCATCCTCTTGGTGGTTTCAAGCAAGTGAGACAAGCAGAACATCTGGACCAGCATCTCCACCAGAGAGAAACGACGTGAAGAAGTTCTGATGAGGTGGGGATTGAGGCGGGGCCAGGGGCGGGGCCAGGGAATGGAGGCTGTCATAAAATCCTTGTTATCACATTTACTGCTGGTACACACAGCAGACTGGGGAAATTGAGTCATTTAGATGATGGTGTTAACGCTGTCTTAGAAATGTCACTAACATATGATGACGGAGCTCCATCTGACATGGGGACATTGGGTTTAGTGTCATCGCTGGGTTGATTCCTTATGATAGGATGATAGGAGAATGGGCTTCTCTTTCTCACACACACACACACACACTCTCTCTCTCTCTCTCTCTCTCTCTCTCTCTCTCTCTCTCAAAACTGTCACATGTCTGATTATTGATAGAACTGACGTAAAAACAAAAGTCTGATAGGTCACAGGAAAAGACGAATACCAAAAAGGTGATGGTAATATATAAAAGACCCAAACAGCATGATGGTAACTGGAAAATTTGATTTGATACGAATATGACAATATTACATTATTCAGTGTCATACTGTGGTGACCCAGATGTTGTCATATAAAATAAATGAAATAGGCACTGGTGCAGTGTGTTCTGAAAATATTTATGCAGTTTGCAAAATGCAATCTCTCGGGGACTAGTAGTGTTTCCCACTGCAGTGTGTGTGTGTGTGTGTGTGTGTGTGTGTGTGTTTGTGCCGCATGGGAACCTGATGAGTCATCCCTTGAATGTTTATTTGCAGCATAATCTGCTTGTAGTTCTAACAACCCTCCAGCACCACCATGTGGCCAAGACGCTCATTACATCCCATAGCATTCTTCGTTGTTTGTGCTCTGTTGTACAACACAGGTCATTACCGTTCAGAGTAGAACTGTGAGTCCTTCACCGTGACAATGATGCTATCTGAATAGACTCTTAATAGTTACCATAAAACATAGTGATTATATTTTTTATTTCAATATATTTTTAGGTTTATTTCATTTGTATAAAGTGTTTTAATTTGTTAAATGCAGAGATTTAATATTTTATCCAGGTTATATGGTTTGATCACTACTTTTGTGTAATAGAACCAAAATCTTTTTAGCACAAAAAAACAAAAAAAATCAATTTAGCACTTCAAAACACACACACACACACACACACACACACACACACACACACACACACACACACACACACACACACACACACACACACACACACAAATCTATAATTACCCCCCCCACACACACACACACACACATATACACACACAGCCACCCACACAAGCAGACACACACACACACACACACACACACACACACACACTGGCCCTGTGGGTCTTACTGTCTGTGAGCAGCCCGTCTGTGTTCATGGTCTGTCTGTTCCAGGTGGAAACGCTGAACCAACTTCCTGCTTGTACGCTGCAGGGCCACTATGGAGCAGAACACCTCCTCCAGTAGGAGTGTCAGGTACACAGAGTGCCCCGCCCACTCCAGACGGAGGATCATGAGGCCTTCGTCAGTGAGGAAGAGGAGGAGAAACAGAGGTCAGCCAGAATCCGGCAAGTTCAGGAACCTCAGGGGAGATGAGGGGAGAACACTGAACACCTGCAGAACACACACACCTGCAGAACACACACCTGCAGAACACACACACCTGCAGAACACACACACCTGCAGAACACACACACCTGCAGTACACACACCTGCAGAACACACACCTGCAGAACACACACCTGCAGAACACACACACCTGCAGAACACACACACCTGCAGTACACACACCTGCAGTACACACACCTGCAGTACACACACCTGCAGAACACACACCTGCAGAACACACACACCTGCAGTACACACACACCTGCAGTACACACACCTGCAGTACACACACCTGCAGAACACACACCTGCAGAACACACACCTGCAGAACACACACACCTGCAGTACACACACCTGCAGAACACACACCTGCAGAACACACACCTGCAGAACACACACACCTGCAGTACACACACCTGCAGTACACACACCTGCAGAACACACACCTGCAGTACACACACCTGCAGAACACACACACCTGCAGAACACACACCTGCAGTACACACACCTGCAGTACACACACCTGCAGAACACACACCTGCAGAACACACACCTGCAGTACACACACCTGCAGTACACACACCTGCAGAACACACACCTGCAGAACACACACCTGCAGTACACACACCTGCAGTACACACACCTGCAGTACACACACCTGCAGAACACTCACCTGCAGAACACTCACCTGCAGAACACACACCTGCAGTCCACACACCTGCAGAACACTCACCTGCAGAACACACACCTGCAGTCCACACACCTGCAGAACACACACCTGCAGTCCACACACCTGCAAAACACACACCTGCAAAACACACACCTGCAGAACACACACCTGCCAACACACACACCTGCAGTACACACACCTGCAGTACACACACCTGCAGAACAGACACCTGCAGAACACACACCTGCAGAACACACACCTGCCAACACACACACCTGCAGAACACACACCTGCAGTACACACACCTGCCAACACACACACCTGCAGTACACACACCTGCAGAACACACACCTGCAGAACACACACCTGCAGAACACTCACCTGGAGAACACACACCTGCAGAACACACACCTGCAGAACACACACCTGCAGTCCACACACCTGCAGAACACACACCTGCAGAACACACACCTGCAGAACACACACCTGCAGTCCACACACCTGCAGAACACACACCTGCAGTACACACACCTGCAGTACACACACCTGCAGAACACACACCTGCAGTACACACACCTGCAGTCCACACACCTGCAGTCCACACACCTGCAGAACACACACCTGCAGTACACACACCTGCAGTACACACACCTGCAGAACACACACCTGCAGAACACACACACCTGCAGTACACACACCTGCCAACACACACACCTGCAAACACACACACCTGCAGAACACACACCTGCAGAACACACACCTGCAGAACACACACCTGCAGAACACTCACCTGCAGAACACTCACCTGCAGAACACACACCTGCAGAACACACACCTGCAGAACACACACCTGCAGTCCACACACCTGCAGAACACACACCTGCAGTCCACACACCTGCAGAACACACACCTGCAGAACACACACCTGCAGAACACACACCTGCCAACACACACACCTGCAGAACACACACCTGCAGTACACACACCTGCAGTACACACACCTGCCAACACACACACCTGCAGTACACACACCTGCAGAACACACACCTGCAGAACACACACCTGCAGAACACACACCTGCAGTCCACACACCTGCAGAACACTCACCTGCAGAACACACACCTGCAGAACACACACCTGCAGAACACACACCTGCAGTCCACACACCTGCAGAACACACACCTGCAGAACACACACCTGCAGTCCACACACCTGCAGTACACACACCTGCAGAACACACACCTGCAGTACACACACCTGCAGAACACACACCTGCAGAACACACACCTGCAGAACACACACCTGCAGTAGACACACCTGCAGAACACACACCTGCAGTACACACACCTGCAGTCCACACACCTGCAGTCCACACACCTGCAGAATACACACCTGCAGAACACACACCTGCAGTCCACACACCTGCAGAACACACACGTGCAGAACACACACCTGCAGTCCACACACCTGCAGATCACACACCTGCAGTCCACACACCTGCAGAACACACACCTGCAGAACACACACCTGCAGTCCACACACCTGCAGTCCACACACCTGCAGTACACACACCTGCAGAACACACACCTGCAGTCCACACACCTGCAGTCCACACACCTGCAGTACACACACCTGCAGAACACACACCTTCACATGCTGACGATCCCTGCAGTACCTGTTCGCTCAGGTTCCCAGTGTACCCAAGGTACAGACGAACCACCTGAAATACGCTAATGAGTGCCAGTCCTGTTACTGCCAGACACTGGTAGTATGTTGGCAGCAGAGAGAACTGTAAATTTCACTCACACACACACACACACACACACACACACACACACACACACACACACACACACACATAGAAACTGCAGTGGGGTATAAAATATGATATTATACCAACCATCTCACTGTGCCAAAATGAGATGTATGTACAACATGCCAAAACTGTATGAATATAGAGTTAATTCATTTCTGCAGGACACACCTTTAATTCCAGCATGATGACCTCAGAGACCCACCAGAAAGGGAAGAATCATGACATGTCACATGACACTGCTCTGTTCACTGAGAACAGTTACATAGTGAAGAATAGCAACTATTTCAACAAATGAATTCTCCTAAAATTCTTACAAAAACCTTACATTTTAGCATTTAGTACAACATATTAGTACAGGTTTGAAATAAACTATTTTGTTGTGACACATTTTTAATACAGTGTTTAGGTTAGGAATGAGAACCTAAACATTTACATGTTTTAATGAAGGAAATATTAATTACTGCTACAAGCATCGCACAAATATACCGAAACCCAACAGCTCTACCCCACCAAGTATAAATGCGAGTGAACATCTTAATCCTCTCTGAAGATCTCACCTTCATCCTCCGCCATCATCTAGTTCCTCATGTCACTGTTATCCCCCCGTTTGTAACTGAGAAGCGCTGAAGTGTCTGTCTGTGTCAGACCCCTCTCAGGTGTTTGGGTGTCGGCATGTCCAACACGGGCGTGTCAGGCTTACGGGAACATTCACCCCCTGCTGTTATCTGTCCCACACAAACTCTAGTTGGCTGTGTGTCAGCCAAGATTAGCAGCATGCATCTGAATGCTAACCAGATTAAATCTGAGGAGGCAGACCATTTGACAGTGGATTAGCGTTAGCCATGCATCTGTCCCCCCCTTCTCCACCGCACCGTCTGGATTCTAATTAAATGTGTCAAATACCTCTGGGTAGGCATCCTTAACAGCTAGTACACTGGTTCCTAGAGAGTGGGTATCAGACAGTTTAGTTTGGAGACAAAACTCTCACAATTACACTTGTCATTAGATGTGACAGATTTCTCATTATCCTTACTCAGTTGGAGCTGATGTATAGTGTCGGCTGCTTTGAGAAAAAAAGCTTTTCACATTTTCCTGTGAATGAACACACCATCACACCATGAGATGATTTCCAAACCATTTATTATAATGAAGTTCACAGAGTGCTGAAGTGATTAGTGGATGTAGCTGCACCAAGCTATCATTGTCTCAGCCCAAATCCTGACCCCTTTTCGAGGTCTTGGGGACCTGGGCGTCATGTTTGTCTGGGTGCAGTTACAGCGACTGGCCACCAGGTGTCACAGTTCGTCCCGTGGCGCTCTCAGAGGGAAGTTCTGGAACTCTTCAGGTACCGTCTCGCCTTTCTTTGACCTCTTATAGAAACCCAGAGAATCGAGGAGATCACTGATCTCATCTGCCTTCATCTTCTTCACAGGAACTGTCTGAGGGCAAAAAAGCGGCTCAGTTGTCAGGTAAGTGATCAAGAATAACACAGGAGACTTATCAACAAAACCTTTATTAGCCGCTGTAAATATGGACCAGTGCTGTGGAACTGTGGGTAATGTAGGCCTAAGGGTGGCTCATTCCATTTGTTGAATATTTTTTGTAAATGTGAATCTGAGAAGTCAGTGGAAGCACCCAAGAGATGTCTTACCTTCACCACTACGTCCTTGTCATTGTAGAAGACAAGGCGAGGGTTTTTATCTTCTCCAGAGTCGTACTCTAGATTATGACTTTCACACATGGGTTAAAGCAAACACACACTCAAGACGTTGGGGGATGGACAACATTTGTTTCAACTCCTGTAAGGAAATTGCACCTGTGTATAGACATGCCGCAGCTCTGAGATCCCAGCACGGTCCTAACCCCTCAACTCTAGACCCCACTACACCAACACAACACCATCCTAACCCCTCAACTCTAGACCCCACTACACCTACACAACACCATCCTAACCCCTGAAGTCTAGACCCCACTACACCTACACAGCACCATCCTAACCCCTGAACTCTAGACCCCACTACACCTACACAGCACCATCCTAACCCCTCAACTCTAGACCCCACTACACCTACACAGCACCATCCTAACCCCTGAACTCTAGACCCCACTACACCTACACAGCACCATCCTAACCCCTGAACTCTAGACCCCACTACACCTACACAGCACCATCCTAACCCCTGAACTCTAGACCCCACTACACCTACACAGCACCATCCTAACCCCTGAACTCTACACCCCACTACACCTACACAGCACCATCCTAACCCCTGAACTCTAGACCCAACTACACCTACACAGCACCATCCTAACCCCTGAACTCTAGACCCCACTACACCTACACAGCACCATCCTAACCCCTGAAGTCTAGACCCCACTACACCTACACAGCACCTTCCTAACCCCTGAACTCTAGACCCCACTACACCTACACAGCACCATCCTAACCCCTGAAGTCTAGACCCCACTACACCTACACAGCACCATCCTAACCCCTGAACTCTAGACCCCACTACACCTACACAGCACCATCCTAACCCCTGAAGTCTAGACCCCACTATACCTACACAGCACCATCCTAACCCCTGAACTCTAGACCCCACTACACCTACACAGCACCATCCTAACCCCTGAACTCTAGACCCCACTACACCTACACAGCACCATCCTAACCCCTGAACTCTAGACCCCACTACACCTACACAGCACCATCCTAACCCCTGAAGTCTAGACCCCACTACACCTACACAGCACCATCCTAACCCCTGAACTCTAGACCCCACTACACCTACACAGCACCATCCTAACCCCTGAAGTCTAGACCCCACTATACCTACACAGCACCATCCTAACCCCTGAACTCTAGACCCCACTACACCTACACAGCACCATCCTAACCCCTGAACTCTAGACCCCACTACACCTACACAGCACCATCCTAACCCCTGAACTCTAGACCCCACTACACCTACACAGCACCATCCTAACCCCTGAAGTCTAGACCCCACTACACCTACACAGCACCATCCTAACCCCTGAACTCTAGACCCCACTACACCTACACAGCACCATCCTAACCCCTGAACTCTAGACCCCACTACACCTACACAGCACCATCCTAACCCCTCAACTCTAGACCCCACTACACCTACACAGCACCATCCTAACCCCTGAACTCTAGACCCCACTACACCTACACAGCACCATCCTAACCCCTCAACTCTAGACCCCACTACACCTACACAGCACCATCCTAACCCATCAACTCTAGACCCCACTACACCTACACAGCACCATCCTAACCCCTGAACTCTAGACCCCACTACACCTACACAGCACCATCCTAACCCATCAACTCTAGACCCCACTACACCTACACAGCACCATCCTAACCCATCAACTCTAGACCCCACTACACCTACACAGCACCATCCTAACCCCTGAACTCTAGACCCCACTACACCTACACAGCACCATCCTAACCCCTGAACTCTAGACCCCACTACACCTACACAGCACCATCCTAACCCCTGAAGTCTAGACCCCACTACACCTACACAGCACCATCCTAACCCCTGAAGTCTAGACCCACCTACACCTACACAGCACCATCCTAACCCCTCAACTCTAGACCCCACTACACCTACACAGCACCATCCTAACCCCTGAACTCTAGACCCCACTACACCTACACAGCACCATCCTAACCCCTGAACTCTAGACCCCACTACACCTACACAGCACCATCCTAACCCCTGAAGTCTAGACCCCACTAAACCTACACAGCACCATCCTAACCCCTGAACTCTAGACCCCACTACACCTACACAGCACCATCCTAACCCCTGAACTCTAGACCCCACTACACCTACACAGCACCATCCTAATCCCTGAACTCTAGACCCCACTACACCTACACAGCACCATCCTAACCCCTGAACTCTAGACCCCACTACACCTACACAGCACCATCCTAACCCCTGAAGTCTAGACCCCACTACACCTACACAGCACCATCCTAACCCCTGAAGTCTAGACCCACCTACACCTACACAGCACCATCCTAACCCCTGAACTCTAGACCCCACTACACCTACACAGCACCATCCTAACCCCTGAACTCTAGACCCCACTACACCTACACAGCACCATCCTAACCCCTGAACTCTAGACCCCACTACACCTACGCAGCACCATCCTAACCCCTGAACTCTAGACCCCACTACACCTACACAGCACCATCCTAACCCCTGAACTCTAGACCCCACTACACCTACACAGCACCATCCTAACCCCTGAAGTCTAGACCCCACTACACCTACACAGCACCATCCTAACCCCTGAAGTCTAGACCCCACTATACCTACACAGCACCATCCTAACCCCTGAACTCTAGACCCCACTACACCTACACAGCACCATCCTAACCCCTGAACTCTAGACCCCACTACACCTACACAGCACCATCCTAACCCCTGAACTCTAGACCCCACTACACCTACACAGCACCATCCTAACCCCTGAACTCTAGACCCCACTACACCTACACAGCACCATCCTAACCCCTCAACTCTAGACCCCACTACACCTACACAGCACCATCTTAACCCATCAACTCTAGACCCCACTACACCTACACAGCACCATCCTAACCCATCAACTCTAGACCCCACTACACCTACACAGCACCATCCTAACCCCTGAAGTCTAGACCCCACTACACCTACACAGCACCATCCTAACCCCTGAACTCTAGACCCCACTACACCTACACAGCACCATCCTAACCCCTGAACTCTAGACCCCACTACACCTACACAGCACCATCCTAACCCCTGAACTCTAGACCCCACTACACCTACACAGCACCATCCTAACCCCTGAACTCTAGACCCCACTACACCTACACAGCACCATCCTAACCCCTCAACTCTAGACCCCACTACACCTACACAGCACCATCCTAACCCCTGAACTCTAGACCCCACTACACCTACACAGCACCATCCTAACCCCTCAACTCTAGACCCCACTACACCTACACAGCACCATCCTAACCCATCAACTCTAGACCCCACTACACCTACACAGCACCATCCTAACCCATCAACTCTAGACCCCACTACACCTACACAGCACCATCCTAACCCCTGAACTCTAGACCCCACTACACCTACACAGCACCATCCTAACCCCTGAACTCTAGACCCCACTACACCTACACAGCACCATCCTAACCCCTGAACTCTAGACCCCACTACACCTACACAGCACCATCCTAACCCCTGAACTCTAGACCCCACTACACCTACACAGCACCATCCTAACCCCTGAAGTCTAGACCCCACTACACCTACACAGCACCATCCTAACCCCTGAACTCTAGACCCCACTACACCTACACAGCACCATCCTAACCCCTGAAGTCTAGACCCCACTATACCTACACAGCACCATCCTAACCCCTGAACTCTAGACCCCACTACACTTACACAGCACCATCCTAACCCCTGAACTCTAGACCCCACTACACCTACACAGCACCATCCTAACCCCTGAACTCTAGACCCCACTACACCTACACAGCACCATCCTAACCCCTGAACTCTAGACCCCACTACACCTACACAGCACCATCCTAACCCCTGAAGTCTAGACCCCACTACACCTACACAGCACCATCCTAACCCCTGAACTCTAGACCCCACTACACCTACACAGCACCATCCTAACCCCTGAACTCTAGACCCCACTACACCTACACAGCACCATCCTAACCCCTCAACTCTAGACCCCACTACACCTACACAGCACCATCCTAACCCCTGAACTCTAGACCCCACTACACCTACACAGCACCATCCTAACCCCTCAACTCTAGACCCCACTACACCTACACAGCACCATCCTAACCCATCAACTCTAGACCCCACTACACCTACACAGCACCATCCTAACCCATCAACTCTAGACCCCACTACACCTACACAGCACCATCCTAACCCCTGAACTCTAGACCCCACTACACCTACACAGCACCATCCTAACCCCTGAACTCTAGACCCCACTACACCTACACAGCACCATCCTAACCCCTGAACTCTAGACCCCACTACACCTACACAGCACCATCCTAACCCCTGAACTCTAGACCCCACTACACCTACACAGCACCATCCTAACCCCTGAAGTCTAGACCCCACTACACCTACACAGCACCATCCTAACCCCTGAACTCTAGACCCCACTACACCTACACAGCACCATCCTAACCCCTGAAGTCTATACCCCACTATACCTACACAGCACCATCCTAACCCCTGAACTCTAGACCCCACTACACCTACACAGCACCATCCTAACCCCTGAACTCTAGACCCCACTACACCTACACAGCACCATCCTAACCCCTGAACTCTAGACCCCACTACACCTACACAGCACCATCCTAACCCCTGAACTCTAGACCCCACTACACCTACACAGCACCATCCTAACCCCTGAACTCTAGACCCCACTACACATACACAGCACCATCCTAACCCCTCAACTCTAGACCCCACTACACTTACACAGCACCATCCTAACCCATCAACTCTAGACCCCACTACACCTACACAGCACCATCCTAACCCCTCAACTCTAGACCCCACTACACCTACACAGCACCATCCTAACCCCTGAAGTCTAGACCCTACTACACCTACACAGCACCATCCTAACCCCTGAAGTCTAGACCCCACTACACCTACACAGCACCATCCTAACCCCTCAACTCTAGACCCCACTACACCTACACAGCACCATCCTAACCCCTGAAGTCTAGACCCACCTACACCTACACAGCACCATCCTAACCCCTGAACTCTAGACCCCACTACACCTACACAGCACCATCCTAACCCCTCAACTCTAGACCCCACTACACCTACACAACACCATCCTAACCCCTGAACTCTAAACCCCACTACACCTACACAGCACCATCCTAACCCCTGAAGTCTAGACCCCACTACACCTACACAGCACCATCCTAATCCCTGAACTCTAGACCCCACTACACCAACACAACACCATCCTAGCCCCTCAACTCTAGACCCCACTACTTACACAGCACCATCCTAACCCCTGAACTCTAGACCCCACTACACCTACACAGCACCATCCTAACCCCTCAACTCTAGACCCCACTACACTTACACAGCACCATCCTAACCCATCAACTCTAGACCCCACTACACCTACACAGCACCATCCTAACCCCTCAACTCTAGACCCCACTACACCTACACAGCACCATCCTAACCCCTGAACTCTAGACCCCACTACACCTACACAGCACCATCCTAACCCCTGAAGTCTAGACCCCACTACACCTACACAGCACCATCCTAACCCCTCAACTCTAGACCCCACTACACCTACACAGCACCATCCTAACCCCTGAAGTCTAGACCCACCTACACCTACACAGCACCATCCTAACCCCTGAACTCTAGACCCCACTACACCTACACAGCACCATCCTAACCCCTCAACTCTAGACCCCACTACACCTACACAACACCATCCTAACCCCTGAACTCTAAACCCCACTACACCTACACAGCACCATCCTAACCCCTGAAGTCTAGACCCCACTACACCTACACAGCACCATCCTAATCCCTGAACTCTAGACCCCACTACACCAACACAACACCATCCTAGCCCCTCAACTCTAGACCCCACTACTTACACAGCACCATCCTAACCCCTCAACTCTAGACCCCACTACACCTACACAGCACCATCCTAACCCCTCAACTCTAGACCCCACTACACCTACACAGCACCATCCTAACCCCTCAACTCTAGACCCCACTACACATACACAGTGAACCCTGCTGGATCTGAACATCCATCTCCATGCTAATCTGAGCCAGGGTGGATACTACAATGCCCAGCGCTCCATCAGGAAGTTGTAGAGCTCTGGCATCTTTTTGATGGATCATCCGACCACACTGGGAGCCTAGAAACAGAGAAGACAACGTCGTTGGACAGAGACAGAGAAGACAACATGGGTGGACAGCCCGTTCCTCAGTTACTAAAGTACAAGCCATTCGCTCACCCAGTGGCAGGAGTCACACACAGTGCATGTGTGCAGTGAAGAATTACAGAGAGGAACTGTGGAAAGGTTTGATGTGGCGGTACAGTCATGAAGAGCGTTCACCAGTCAGGAGACCAACCATTCCATTTCCTGCAGCCTTTACACATTGTACAGATCAACACTAACATGATACTACAGATCAACACTAACATGATACTACAGATCAATACTAACATGATACTACAGATCAATATTAACTCTGCTCTAAGATAGTGGGGAAGATAGGACAGAATAAACTCTGCAGATCAGTGTATTCTTGCATGTTATTGTTAGTGTGCAGCAGTCACTGTGTTAGTAGATAAGATGCAGAATAAAACACACTGGTATTAGATGAAGTGACGGAAACACATTCCTAAAGGAAACAATATGAAAACTTGGAAAAAAATATCAGGGATTTAAAATAGAAGGAGAGAGAGAGAGAGAGAGTGTGTAAGGTTCACCACGCTTGGCCCAGTGGCAACTGGAATACTGGGAGCACTGGTCCCTATGGTGGAGAAGTGGCTCTAACATATTGCAGGAATGAGGACATTTATCTCAAGACAAGAAGAACGCTACCCTCGGAGGAGAAGTGTCCTGCACTGCTCTATGAAGCCTCCAGACCTCTGACAGGAGGCCCATGTCGGAGAAGAAAAGAAAGGTAGTATGTATGTATATTTGGGTATTTTGATGTCCTCCTGAGGGGAGAAACCTTTATGCTGAGTTGCCATAGAAAAACTGGTCTTCAGCAATTAAAGCTTTGATAACACAGAGATACGCTAACACTCAAAACTATGAGAACGATCTGAGAGACTTTCACCTGGTGTCTGACAAGGTGACCATGAAACCCACATAAACAAAACCCAAACAACCCTTCAACCCGGCAGACACTCACCAGCAGTTTGGCCCGGGCTATGTCGAGCTGTCGTTGGGTGTTGGGAGTCTCTGTGGTGTTAGCTGCTGCCCCCAGCACAGCGCAGAGAGTCAGGAGCAGCGAGGCAGGGAGCTCCATGCTGAGGTGACCGGTGGGTGCGTGTGACGGCTGAGGGGAAACGCAGGTGCACTGATAGCAACACACGCAGGCTCGTGGCGGAAACTGATTGGACTGTAGAGTTCTGTTTTTTTTTCTCAGCTAGAAAAAAAGGTGAAAGCAAACAGCCAATTTAACACATCATCGTTTTGCCAAATCTAACAGCGTTGTAATGCTGTAAAGCTGTGGATGAGAAATTATGATCTCGGTCAATTAGCTCACAGTGTCAAATCATATTTAAAAAACTTGTGCATTTAAATTTGTAGAAAATGTATATGAAAAAATGTAAGAAGAAAAAAAATGTAAAGCGTGAATGAAATAAAATTAATTGTCATTTGACTTCTTACCACACAATATTTTGACACCACATAACTCGTACTCAGATCCCAAAGAATGATTATCAAACAAATATCTTCAGAGAAATTGCTGAAGTACCTTTAAGAAGTTTTCTAACAAAATTGTTTGCAACTTACTGAACTAAGCAAATATTGCCTGGTGTAAATAGACACCTGCATGTTTGTCAGAGATTCCCACAGCAGCTCACCAAGAGCCAGGACAGCTGGACACTAGCTACAACACTCCCACTAGCTACAACACTCCCACTAGCTACAACACTCCCACTAGCTACAACACTCCCACTAGCTACAACACTCCCACTAACCACAACACTCCCACTAACCACAACACTCCCATTAGCTACAACACTCCCATTAGCTACAACACTCCCACTACCTACAACACTCCCACTACCTACAACACTCCCACTAACCACAACACTCCCATTAGCTACAACACTCCCACTACCTACAACACGCACTCCCACTACCTACAACACTCCCACTACCTACAACACTCCCACTAGCTACAATACTCCCACTAGCTACAACACTCTCACTAGCTACAACACTCCCACTAGCTACAACACTCTCACTAGCTACAACACCCCCACTATCTACAACACTCCCATTAACCACAACACTCCCACTATCCACAACACTCTCACTAGCTACAACACTCCCACTATCTACAACACTCCCACTATCTACAACACTTTCACTAGCTACAACAGTCCCACTAGCTACAACACTCCCACTACCTACAACACTCCCACTACCTACAACACTCCCACTATCTACAACACTCCCACTATCTACAACACTCCCACTAGCCACAACACTCCCACTACCTACAACACTCCCACTAGCCACAACACTCCCACTACCTACAACACTCCCATTAGCTACAACACTCCCACTAACTACAACACTCCCACTAGCTACAACACTCCCACTACCTACAACACTCCCACTAGCTACAACACTCCCCCTACTTACAACACTCCCACTAGCCACAACAATCCCACTAACCACAACACTCCCATTAGCTACAACACTCCCACTATCTACAACACTCCCACTATCTACAACACTCCCACTAGCTACAACACTCTCACTATCTACAACACTCTCACTATCTACAACACTCCCACTATCTACAACACTCCCACTATCCACAACACTCCCACTAGCTACAACACTCTCACTATCTACAACACTCTCACTAACCACAACACTCCCACTAACCACAACACTCTCACTACCTACAACACTCCCACTAACCACAACACTCTCACTACCTACAACACTCCCACTAACCACAACACTCTCACTACCTACAACACTCCCACTAACCACAACACTCTCACTAGCCACAACACTTCCACTGGCTCCTGCTGAATAAGATTGCTGATGTTTTTGAAGGAGGTCTCTGGTGCTGTGGATGATGTTGTCTTGTAAACACCTGATCTGGCCACAGATCACATGACTGGACTGTTTGTCCAGGTATATAAATACATTCTGTAATATGCCAATAACTAAATTGTTTCATAGGATTACTCATGCACTTACTGTGCATTTATAGTAAGTCACCAATAGATGGCGATAACGTCCAAGTTTGTATTCCAATGCTAAAAAAAAGAAAAGCACAAAGTATCAGTTGGGGGAGGGTGAGGGGGGGGGTGGGGGGGGGGGTGCCAGTTTTGCCACAGACAGAAATGTTTCCAGTGAAAATGAACCACTATCCATAGGAATGCAACACAAAACCAATGTTATATCATCAGCCAGCAGACACAGGACCCCCTCTCTCTCTTTCTTTCCCTCTCTCCCTCCCTCTCTCTCTCACTCTCTCTTTCTCCCTTGCTCGCTCTCTCTCTCTCTCTCTCTCTCTCTCTCTCTCTCTCTCTCTTTCTTGTAGGATGACATGTATATGATGTGTCAGAGATGTGTCCAGATTACAGAGCACCTCATTGGTGTGGGAACAACTCCGCTTACGTGTGATATAAGTGAGCATATATTCCATTATTTTACTTTTGTCCCATCTGATTGTAAAGCTGCTTTGTGACAACATGTGTTGTAAAAATTGCTAAATAAATAAGTTTGACTTTGACATTCAGAGCAGTACAGTGTGTGACAGAGAGAGAAAAAAGAACTGTTTTGAACTGTTTTTCTCCAGACGGTGTTATGCAACCACTTCACTATGTAAAGCACATCTGTGGAAGGGATTGACAGTGGACAGTGCAGATTGGTCCAACTGCATTGGGATCTAATGGAT
>NW_027506892.1:1134308-1174308 GCF_052324685.1 Brachyhypopomus gauderio
CTCTCTCTTTCTCTCTCTCTCTCTCTCACTCTCTCGCATTCATTCTCTTTCCTGAAACCTAGAAGCAAAAAAAACAACACCAGCCCTGTCTTCTTTCTGAGAGTATTTGAAACTTGAAACCTGGAACAGTGACACGACTTCCTCTACAGATAGAGAGAGAAAAAAGGAGAGAGAGAGAGAGTAAGGGAAGGGGGAGGGATAGAGAGGAAAAGTCTGTTTTCCGTTAGGGCCAGATCCTCTTTAATAAACTCGGCACAAAATTATGCTGACAAAAGGGGAAAGTGTGCAGTGTGGAGGACACCGTCTTCACGTCCAGCAGGAGGACACCGTCTTCACGTCCAGCAGGAGGACACCGTCTTCACGTCCAGCAGGAGGACACCGTCTTCACGTCCAGCAGGAGAACACCTCTCATGTGTGGCAGATCGTACCACGAAGGAGACAGAGACCACGACACGGGACATGAAGCAGAGTTAGGAGAAAGCTGGGCCCAACTTTGCAAGACATCTCCTGTGTGTGTGTGTGTGTGTGTGTATATATATATATATATATATATATATGTGTAGCCTATACGTGTGTGTTTGTGTGTGTGTATATATATGTGTAGCCTATATGTGTGTGTGTGTGTGTGAGTGTGTACTCACATATGCAGACGTACACATTTACCCCCCAGTTATCATCACTGAATGCCAACGTCCTCCAGGTCTTCGTATGAAGTACACCCGCGTACAGCTGATTGGTCATTGTGTCATCACACCTGACACTCAGGTGACAGCAGGTTTGAATATCTGCACGAACCAGCAGCTGTATAATGGAGCAGCACCTGTATAACGGACCAGCACCTGTATAACGGAGCAGCACTGCTGATGTGATGTTGTGGAGTGTCATCTCATCGAAGAAGATTTTTAAATGCAGATTGACCTTACTAAACTAAAACAATAAACCAACCAGTGAGTTATTTTGTGTAGGTGAGCTGAATATTGTGTGTCAGAAGCTACAGCGTATCAAAGCTGTTATTGGCCCAGGTTGTTCCTTTAGGTCAAATGTGTTTTAGGTCAAATGAGCACACTTCTCAAAGCTTGAGTTCAGTAGGTTTTGGCTGTAATGACACACACACACACACACACACACACACTGCTGTTATGCTGTATGCTAAAACGCTGAGCTCAGCACATTGTGGTTCAAGTCCCAGACTGGAGAACCACCGCTCATAGCAGGGGCGGTGGAGACTGTGGCAGACCCTAGTGATACATGCTAACAATAGTGTGTGTGTGTGTGTGAGTGTGTGTGCGAGAGAGAGAAAGAGAGAAAGAGAGTTTTATCGTGAATTATTCTGTATCTGGCCCGTATAACTTTATAGGTTTCTGTTAAATTTAAAAGGAGCCACAAGGTGGGCCACGTACTAACTGTAACATTGCGAGAGTAATTCAGTTCAGTCTCTGGCCTTTACACTACAGGGTCGTGCTGCGCTTGAATTCACCCAGCACCACAGCGCTGCACGTCACCTGCGCAGAGTGTACGTCAAACACACACAACTCTGTCCCGCGCTCGTTTCGAAACTTGGTGCAATAAAAACGTTAAAACAAACTCGGTTCTTTCCCCGCTCGGGCGGAACTGAACCACTGGCTGCTGCTGCCCTCAGTGCACAAAATATTCGTCTTTTTCCTTCACTCATAAATTTCTTTCTTCTGCTGTATTTTCCCCCTACAGCGGCTGAAATAGCTACCAGATGTGGAAGCAATCTGTTCATGTTGCCATAACAACAGCGGGTTCTGAACAGGCTTCTGCTTGTAGAGGCTGGACTGCACCATGGGCCTGGAGTGCTATTGGAGGAGAGATTCCCAGATTCTCATTGGAGGAGAGTTTCCCAGAATCTCATTGGAGGAGAGATTCCCAGATTCTCATTGGATGAGGATCCTGGTTCAGCATTTCACTTCACAGCCCCACATTCCTTTCTCCCCCTGTGCCACTGACGGCCGTGGTGGGGGGATTAGTCACGTGTTGTCCTCCTGTTTCGTCCGTGTGTTTATGAGTGTGTGCATCTGTCCACATTTGTTCGTGTGCACATTCTACTCTGCTAGTGAGTGGGAGCTAAACTCTGAAAGGCCGAGGCGCCCGTATGCCCGTAAGCGCCGCACTACTCCTGTGTTTACATCACTTGCTACAGCGTTCGGATGTTTTCCACACACTTTAAACTTGAATGCAGGAGCGTCTGGCTGTGTGTGGGGACCTGCGGTCCTGTGGGAGCTAACGCTGAAATTTACTGTCAAAGAAGTTAAGAGTGTGGGAACCTTGGTTAGCTAATGACGTTTTGTGTTTTGTGTTTGTCTCTCTTCCTCTTTCCTTGAGTCCTTCTACCCAGCCCCCTCACACACACACACACACACACACACACACACACACAACAACAACAACAACAACAACACATCAACTGCTGAACCACCATCCACCCATTTTAAAAGACGGTAAGAGAAACTAACACAAATATGGTGTGTGATGCTTTCACTGCTTCCCTTAAACAGGCTTCCACTGTTCCTGCATGAAAGGGGTTGTTGTGTGGTGGGGTTGTTGTGTGATGGGGTTGTTGTGTGGTGTGGGGGTTGTGTGATGGGGTTGTTGTGTGGTGGGGGGGTTGTGTGGTGGGGTTGTTGTGTGATGAGGTTGTTGTGTGGTGGGGTTGTTGTGTGATGAGGTTGTTGTGTGGTGGGGGGGTTGTGTGGTGGGGTTGTTGTGTGTTGGGGGGGTTGTGTGGTGGGGTTGTTGTGTGGTGGGGTTGTGTGATGGGGTTGTTGTGTAGTGGGGTTGTTGTGTGATGGGGTTGTTGTGTGATGGGGGGTTGTGTGGTGGGGGTTGTGTGATGGGGTTGTTGTGTGATGGGCTTGTTGTGTGGTGGGGGGGTTGTGTTATGGGGTTGTTGTGTGATGGAGGGGTTGTTGTGTGGTGGGGGGGTTGTGTTATGGGGGGTTGTGTGGTGGGGTTGTTGTGTGGTGTGGGGGTTGTGTGATGGGGTTGTTGTGTGGTGGGGTTTTTGTGTGATGGGGTTGTTGTGTGGTGGGGTTGTTGTGTGGTGTGGGGGTTGTGTGATGGGGTTGTTGTGGGGTGGGGGTTGTGTGGTGTGGGGGTTGTGTGATGGGGGTTGTGTGGTGGGGTTGTTGTGTGATGGGGGGTTGTTGTGTGGTGGGGGGGTTGTGTTATGGGGGGTTGTGTGGTGGGGTTGTTGTGTGATGAGGTTGTTGTGTGGTGGGGGGGTTGTGTGATGGGGTTGTTGTGTGGTGGGGTTGTTGTGTGGTGTGGGGGTTGTGTGATGGGGTTGTTGTGTGGTGGGGTTTTTGTGTGATGGGGTTGTTGTGTGGTGGGGTTGTTGTGTGGTGTGGGGGTTGTGTGATGGGGTTGTTGTGGGGTGGGGTTGTGTGGTGGGGTTGTTGTGTGGTGTGGGGGTTGTGTGATGGGGTTGTTGTGTGGTGGCGGTTGTGTGATGGGGTTGTTGTGTGGTGGGGTTGTTGTCTGGTGGGGTTGTTGTGTGGTGGGGGGGTTCTGGCCAGCCGGCCCGGGAGCTTTGATGAGCCCGTCCGCACTGCCACGGCCGGAGATCGTCCTTCTTGGGACACTTGTGTGCCCACCGCAGAGCCAGCTAGGAGAACCACAAATCAATTACAGCAGGAACAAGAGAGAGACAGGAATGAGGAGAGAGGTGGAGAGATGGAGAGACAGGGAGAGGTGGAGAGATGGAGAGACAGGGAGAGGTGGAGAGATGGAGAGACAGGTTTGAGGTGGAGAGATGGACAGACAGGTAGAGGTGGAGAGATGGAGAGACAGGTAGAGGTGGAGAGAGATGGAGAGACAGGTAGAGGTGGAGAGAGGTCAACATTAAATATTCAGTTCCTGACCATTAGAACTATTATGTCATCCATCACGTATATCCGTCTGAGTAATATCCACTTCTGAATTAAATGGTCTTCTGACATCAACCTGGACGTTGAGAAGCTTTCTCCACACATAGACACATTTTCACACCACCCAAACACACCCAACACCACCCAAACACACCCAAAACCACCAAACCTTACCCAAAATCACCCAACACCACCCAAACACACATCCAACACCACCACACTTCACCCAAACACACACCCAACACCACCAAACCTCACCCAAACACACCCAACACCACCAAACATCACACAAACACACACCCAACACCACCAAACCTCACACACACACCCAACACCACCAAACCTCACCCAAACACACCAACACCACCCAAACACACCCAACACCATGAGTGGTTTCGTGGGCATTGGCAAGAAACAAGCAAAGACAAGCTGACTAATTAAACTCAAGTAAAAACAAGATGACTAATTAAACTCAAGTAAATTAAGGAAACTCACAGCTTAAACACCAAAGCAACACTCACATGTCACTAAATGTGTTGTATACTTCTGCACGGAAACTGATTGCAGCAATCATGTGAGATGCGAGGAACATGTTTCTCTAGATTTGTCTGAGAACACATTCAGTCTCTGCTAGTCTGCTAGGCCGCTAAACTGACTGAGAAGCATGTGTCCCAGAGGGTCCTGCATTATCCCGTGTTTACATATCACTCCTAAATCTAAACAGCAGTATCTCAGACCTGGAACCAATGCTGTTATGGCGTACAAACATATTCCACATGCAGAAATCCAACCAGCATTATGAATGATGCAGAGGCTTCACGATCGGGAGATACAGGTTTCCTTTTTATTTCAAAAGCAGGTAACTGAACAATCACATTAACAACATAAAAACAAACCAGCAATGAGGAAGACCCCCATGATGAGGAAGACGATGAGGCCCTGGAGACAAAGAGCTGCTTCCATACAGACTCCAGGCAGAACAAGGAACAATTCAGACAAAAAGAAATGTCTTCAAAATCCTATAATACCATATACGGTAGCTGATAAAGTTTTCATACTCTGTGCAAAAACATGAAGATTTGTTCTTTGTCGTACACCTTATACTGGATGTGGCTAATGCGGCTAGATAAAGCTGACCTCTCACTGACCCCTGCATCATACAATTTATTGTTCACTGAAAACAATAACTTCCACAGAGAATTGTGAATGAGCAACAACACATCGATGTAAACTGGGAAATGTCAATAGGTGTAAACTTGTACCTGATGGTTGAATGTAAAAAAGGGGGAAAACCTTATCAAATCTGAAAGCCAGTTCATTTGACAAAAAGGTGGAAAATATAAGTTGTATAAGCACAGCTTACAAACATATATAACATTATCATTACAAAATATCTTGGCATGTAGAAAAATAACCATTATAAAAAAAGGACATTTGTTGTACCATATAAAGAAAGAACAACTGTATATCAAATCCTTACTATACATCAAATTCAAAAACACTGTTTGCTTTCAGTATACTTCAGCACCAGAGCCAGATCTGATGTTCAACGCTTAACCAAATGGTAAAACACCATTACTGTCCAGTTTTAAATGCACCTCTCTGCCGGTATTCTTCCACACACTCCCAGCGAGCTCTGAGAAGAACCTACAAGTGCTTTAAGGCTTAAAGTTGCGACATTATACAGAAACACCTCCTCAAACCTGCTTATTTGGCTCTGGTTTTAGAACAGCTTCATTTAAACTCGTTTCATTTAGCTAGCATTTCTGTTGTCAGCTTGTTAAGGGTGAACCTGTGGGAACTAGCTGAGTAGAACGGATCCAACTATTACCTGAAACGATGGTTCAATGCAGACGAAAAGAACCTCAAATACATCTAAGAAATCTATCACACGGCCTTTATCAAACAACGAAATGGTACCTCGACTATGAGACTAGTAATGATAACTCGAGATTATCATACAATACAAGAGCGGACGTGTAGTGTCGGCTCACTGTAGATGGTGTGGATCGGCTGGTGTCCTGCAGGACATCTGTATGTTGGTGTCCCGTTGCTCAAGACAGATAAGGCATGTAAAGCAGGACAGGCAGAAATCGTGGTAGCTGACAATTCTGGGAAACTCACACCAAGACACATCAAGAAAGCAGGACCCTGTGATAGACACGTACACTCGCATGCAAGCGCACGCACACAGACACATACACACACGCACACATGCACACACACGCACGTACGTACACACACACACGCGCACACACACATGCACACACACACACACACACACACACACACACACACACACTCACACACACTCACGAACACTTAGAACCTCAAGCTTGGCTCGACTTGAAACTCCATGCTTAAAGTCTCATGGAAGACAAAGCTCCAGACTATTCTCCGTCCTGGCTCCAAGATGGTGGAACGATCTTCCATTAGCTGCTAGCACTGCAGAGTCTATTGCTATCTTCAAGCATAGACTGAAGACTCACCTGTTTGTTGAGTTCTTACCAGAGCACTAACTCAGCTGATACCACTTGCCGTTGTTCTTAAATTGTATGTCTGTTTATGGTTATTTGTGCTTCTTTGCCTAACTTGCAAAACACTAGGTAATGATACTGACTCCTGTAGTTTAGTAGTAGTCTGACTCAATGGTATCTTGAATTCTGGCCTATCCGTACTATTTCCTAGGATGAATTCTCTGGATAAGAGCGTCTGCTAAATGCCGTAAATGTAAATGTAAATGTACACACACACACACACACACACACACACACACACACACACACACACACACACACACACACACACACACACACGCACTCACGTACGTACACACACACACTCAAGCTAAAGCCTTAATTCATCCTTAATTCTATATGTGTCCTCCCATTAAAGGAGCACCAGACGTTGTTTATGTCAGTGTAACGAGACACTGTCTATCAGTCTCTCACCAGTCCAATGTCTGCTGACCACATGCTGCTAGCGGAGCCGAGGTGATGAAAGTCTTCATCTCCGGCTCCATCACTGGTCTTACTTCCTTTAGCGAAAACCCAGAAGCCCTGACTGGAGCTCTAGAATGTTCTAGCAAACATCTTACAAAGGCGTTAGCTCCTTGTGCTGGGAGACTGCAAGAGAAACATTCCCCGTTAAATGTGGAAAATGTACAAATGAGCAATAATATCTGTGCCACAGCTGAAATGTTTTATGTACTTCACTTTATGCCTTACAACAGATCAGCATGAAAGCTGATCTGAAAACAGAGGGCTGACTCATGAGTTAGTGACCTGACCAGAGCACAACACTGTGTCTTCGCCAGCACATGCTGCTTTTGTGAAATATATGACTTTGAAGCTTGATATTTTCACCCACTGTCACATAAAGAGCCACTACACTGTGAGAAATGTGTGGATATAAAACCCACATTGTAATAGAATGACAGGATTTGCTCAGAGTCTAACAACGGTGTCAGAGAATCATGATTAACTATAGTACCATTCGTTTTATATTGAGCGAAATATTGCATTTGATAATTGTATATATTGCTCAGATTATTATTTTACATTTTTCCTATTGATAATGATGAGTCACTGTCATTTAGACCTCCTGAAATTACATGATGAATGCACTTTGGTAAATGTAGACATGCTGGCATAAAAAATAAGCTTATTACATTATTTTAAATCTTTTTAAAACTATAAAACTGATGAACTCATTTGAACGTTGTGCTAAGTCTTCCTTTCAAGGCACATGTGAACCAGTGACTGTTCCTTCTTCAAGCCCCTTCTGGACTTCAAAATAATTAAACAAAACACACGCAAAAAACAAACAAACAAACAAACAAAAACATTTCATTAAAATAAATTCGGTATGCAGCTCTTCCATTTGATAACTTCTGCACTGATTTCTTATCATGAACACAAACAGGAAAATAAAGTCAAAGGCTTCATTCAGTATGGCCCGACCAGCCAGTCCAGAAATATCCAAATGCACTGTCTATTTAACAGTCTGGGGGGGCATAATGGCTGTCTTTGGAGAGGTCTTGGGTTCTGTCTCCACACCTCCTTCCTTGCCTTTCTTCCTTGGGGGTTTTTTAATGGGTGTTTTCTTAGGCGTCGTGTCCACTGCATCCACAACCTTGGTCCCATTTATGGCTTGATTTTCTGGGCTTTTGGAGTCAGAACTAGAAGAGTCTGTTATAGGCGCCGTCATCTTCTGGAGGTTGGTGGATGTGGGTAGAAGGGGTTTGTTCGCCCCGGTCACAGAGCGCTTGGCCTTCTGAGGAGGTGTGGGCTTCTCCCGGCTGGCCTGGGGGGTGGACAACCCGTTAGGTTTGAGGCCCCCCGAAAGCCCCTCACTGCGGTTCAGACTCTGAGTCTTTTCCTTCAGTTGGGCAGCAAGAAGAGTGGCTGCCTCAGAGTTCATATGAGGGTGCATAATCTTGGGGCTTTTGGGTGGTTCTTTGGCTGTGTCACCCCCTTTTTTATCAGAATGGAAGTTTCCAATCCTCTTTAAGGCATTCTGGACTGCTCCATTGATGTGCTCGATAGGGTCCGAAGCTTTGTGGATTTTGCTCTTGCTTGGAGACTCATTCCCGTCACTCTTTTTACCATCTTGGTTCTTCTGCTCACCTTTCTTGTTCAATTTGTCCTTCGATCGACGTTTCTCCTCCCCCTTTCCAGATCCTTCACCGGAGATTCTTTTCTTTTCTTTAGGTGGGGATGGTGCCTGGCCTTTCTCTGACTGAATAGCACCAGATGTTCCATGGATCCAGGACACCTTTGGCTTGGTAGATGGGTCTGGCGGGCGTGGTTTGGTCCTCTCTGGCGATGGAGGCTTGTCACTGGCCTTGGCATCTGTAGTGCCCCCATCTTCCTCCTCCTTGGAATTCTTGGAGAGACGAGCGATTCGGGCGTAAAGTTCTCCTACGGTCGACTCCGAACCGCTCGTCGATCCCTCACTGTCCGAGGACTTCAGCAGCGGCTGCCTGCTGGTTTCGGTGGCGCTCTGCTTTGTGGCTGTCTGCGTTTCTTTGAGAGATGTATATTCTCCAGCGTCTTCCTGGCTAACGGCCACCGTGTTCTCCGCAGTGTTGGGACTGGGTCTTACATTACTCTCATTTACAGTATCTGAATGGAACATGAAAGAACAGCCTCATTAGAAAATAAAGGGTAGTTGACATAAAAGGTCTGAACTGAACTACAAGTGTGACTATTGCAGGACTCCTTTATTGTATCAATTGTTGAACATCCATTTAAGTAGTGTTCTAATTATTTAAATGTAATTAGAAACTACAAAACTACAAAAAAAGAAATAAAAATCATGAAGTTTAGGAAATAATAAATAGTCCACAGATAGTTCATGGACAACTAAGTAGACCTAAAATCAAATACTGTTAGTTTCTGTTACTTTAATTGCTGTAATTTAAAAATAGCTGTTAAACTATTTCTTAGGCTTTGGCTCTTGGGATTTGTTGGTCCTGAGGACATGATTTAAATCATGTTACAACAAACATAAAAAAACGTTGTTTCTGTCTGGATTATGCCAACGGAAGCCACCTCCTTATTCTCCTGCTGCTCAACCGTTTACACCAGAGAATGATTCATGATTCGGCCACATTCCCACTACTGAGTCTGCCATTCATGTCATTTCCTGTTTGTGCTTATGCCCCGTGCACACAGGGCACACGCCTGCCGGTCTGTGATTACCGCTACACTGGAACTCTCCCCAACTGCTCTCCTTCAAACTGGGTCAGAAAAGATTGTTCAGAGACCCTCCCAATTCCCCAGTCACCTCTCCCCATTGGCCAAAGCCAGATGGCCGGTCTGTGCGGGTTTCCGCAGCAACTCACCCTCATGGGGCACACAGTAAACAGGCCCGTCTTCGCTCGTCTCGAAGGAGGAGAAAGACTCCTGGGAGGACCAGGACGGGGTGGGCTGCTCCACGGCGGAAGGAGGCTCAATGAAGCTACAGTTGAAGTTGCTGTCGGGGTCGTGGCTGGCTACTGAACAGAGAGAAGGAGGAGAGAACACAAACGCTGTGGTCAGGACAGGAGGACGCAGGAGGGCCCGCTGGGTTCTACCCGAAACAACGGCTCTTCTACCACTCCGGAACAGGAGCAACAGGAGGAGACTGGGTAAGAGATTAACGCTGATACCATCCCAGGAGCAAATCTGGACACTGAATGAAAAGAAATCACAAATGTGTTTACAAAAGCTGGCAAAATCCTTCTGATATGGGTTCAAAGGGAGGGACAAAATTCATTCCATATCAATCTACCACAACAGAAATTTATGCTTTACTCTGACAGTGATAATGAAAGCTTTACAACTTTCCTAATACTAACCCTAACCCTAATACTAACCCTAACCCTAACCCTAACCCTAATCCTAACTCTAAATACAATAAAGATTTATGTCTTTACGAAATGCCTTATTTACCATAAAATAAATTATATCGCATTTGTAGCATCCATAAAAATCTCTCAATTTTTTAAAGGATAAATAAATTGTCAAAGAAATGTTATCCAACTAATTGCGGTGAGTCCTTCTTCAGTGGATGAACTTAATTTAGCCTCCAGATCCGCAATGTCGGTCAGGACATTTCTTAAGACCAAGTCTCCTGTTCTGCCTCTTGCCTGCTGTTAAAGGTTTTTTTTTTGCTGACCTAGAGAGGAGATCCAGCTGTTGGATGTCTGAGCTTCACATCTGCGTTTGGCTGGTAAGAGCTCGGAGGAGGCGTTCCCCACGCTAGCCTGTTTACCACGCTCTGACACGTGACGCAGGCTATTTGGCCCTTTCATCTATAACTGTCCGAGGAAACAGGCCATCACATCTGAGGAGTGCCAGAACACCCCTGACGTGCACTTAGCATGTGTATTAGCCTCTAGCATTAGGGTTAGTATTTATCACAGCAGGAGGTAATGCTTCATGAAAGCCATTTTGGACTTCAAGGACGTGAATCCATGACTACAGCACGGTACTTGCCATATTTTTTCTGTTTTTGCCTTTTGCTAAAGGAAGATTCAGCAGTTTAGTAACAGCTGGAACAACAATATACTTTATACAGCCATAAATAAAACTGTAATAAAGCAGATTGCAAAACAAACGTCGTTACATCTAAGTTTTCAACTCTGATGTATTTCTGAGGAGTAGTGGGTACACATGGGACAGGTAAAACACGATGTTATTGATTAATATTGTGTTTCTAAACATTTTAATATGAAATTTAATATGTTTAGAAATGTGCATGTTGAATAATATGACACTGATGAATAACACATGAAATCACCAGAGATATGAACTACCATTTGGATTCCAGGTTGCCTCTAAATGGAAACAACAGAGGCGTAGGCAACAGACACCATGACTACTCAGAAAGAACTTAACATGTCTGACATTTTAACCCTTTTATTTTGGTGAGGAAAAAAAACCAATATTTTGTTAGGGTCATTTCGACCCCTGTTGTGTAAATCCACTAAAAACATCCAAAATTGAAGATAAACCTATTTTAGATCATACAAACATTTAGAACAGATGAAAAGAAGAGAAATACAATTCCAACACTATTGAGCAACATAAATCAGAAAATATTTGCAGTGATCACCCCCCCATACACCCCCCTTCACATTTATATTACATCCAGGGTCCACTGGACCCTGGGCTAGTCAAAGTCGGCAATCAACATTGGGTTGGGTAGTTGATAGTCGTCAGTATGACTTTAAAGGATATACAAACAAAGGACAGAGGTGTTTGGCATGCAAAGGTGAGCAACCATCAACACTTTTGATGGTTGTCACATCAGGGGTTGATTGCATATTGTCAGAGAGCAGACGAAGAATCTCCATAGAGACAAAGGGGTGAGATCTGAAAGAAGCATCTTTTCTCTCAGCCCTCATTATCACTCCCTCCTCTCTGGACCTGTGTGTGTGTGTGTGTGTGTGTGTGTGTGTGTGTGTGTGTGTGTGTGTGTGTGTGTGTGTTTGTGTGTGTGTGTTTCACCCAATCATGGGGACATGATGCTGTAAATGCTGTCAGCATGCTTCCATACCACAAATGATCAAGATGGCAAAGCGATTCTCAGTTCAGACTGCCTTACAGGTGATATTAGATCTTTATTTTAGATCATACAAACATTTAGAACAGATGAAAAGAAGAGAAATACAAATCTTGAAGATTTCAATGTTCAACTTTTTCAGTGTTCCCCACATGATGGACAGGATGTGACCGTGTGCTTTCTGCAGATGTACTTCTTGCACCTCACACAACATGTACTTGTTTTACTGTCATCCCGGGAGGGACAAACTTGGCATCTTTTGCGTTTCTTTGCACCTGTGTCCAAAGGATCCATTGTCGGTTGGTCAGATGCCCTGCCCTGGACCTTTGCGATGATAGCTGCAGCTGCTGGGGTTCGAGCTGGCCTGGCCCGGTTCTGGATCTTGGGAGTGACGAGTGCTTTGCCTAGTTCTTCCAAGAAAAGTCGACGTCTGTACAGTTTGCTGGCATTCCACTGCTGGTTGATCTCAATCCACAGCACATAGGCATTGTAAGCAGACACGTCCACAATGTTGTAAAAAACCACCAAGGGCCAACGGGCAGTCTTGCGCTGGCAACTATATGTTGCTGTGACTTTGTCCAGATTGTCCACTCCTCCTTTGGTGGAGTTGTAATCCAGGATCATTTGTGGCTTCATGTCGTCTCTTGTGGTCACAGATGCATCTCTGTGCATTGTGCTCATCACAAGAACATTTTTGTTTCTCTTTGGGCAGTAAGAAACAAGTGTTGTTTTCTCTGTGAAAGCAAATTTTGAGGAATGCTGAGGTCTTCCTTGCATCTTCAGCATCTCACTGGGAAGTTCTGGCTTATTTTTTCTGACTGTTCCCAACATGGTCAGCTTTTTCTCCAGAAGTTTTTCTCCAAGATGGTAGGATGTAAAGAAATTGTCAAACGTGATGTTATGACCTTGCAACCCTTCAGTCATGTCCAACACCACACGCATTCCCTGATTCTTCTCAGGTGCTCCTCCAGGTGGCTTTCCAGTATATACTTGCAAGTTCCACGCATAACTGGATTTGGCATCACAGGCTGCCCATATTTTTATTCCATATTTCGCAGGCTTTTTTGGCATATACTGTCGGAAAGGACAGCGTCCTCTGAACGGAACAAGACGCTCATCAACAGTAACATGTGGGCCAGGATTATACAATAAAGGCAGGATTGCGACCCATTTATCCCAAACATCTCTGATCGCTGCAAGTTTGTCTCTCTCACGTCGACCAGCTCTGGTGTCACGGTTGTCAAATCGGATCACACGAGAGATCATGTGAAATGTCTCTAAAGACATTGTTGCTCGGAAGATCGGCCTTCCATTCTCTTCGTTCCATAAACTTGCAGTTGCTTCACCCTTTGACCTGTATACTCCAGCCAACACCAGAATTCCAATGTAAGCATGCAAGTCAGTTGGATCCAATGGCTTCCATTTTTCTTGATAGACACGCCTGCCTTCCAAGTTGGTCATGACAAGGATTATCTTCTCTATGGGTGGGGATATGAAGAGTTGAAATGCTGATTCAATATCATCAATTCTTGTGATGGCATATTTTGTCGGACCAGGAGTCATTTTGATGACATTTGAAGATGAGAGTCTCCCTCGGCTTTGGTGTGGTGATGTTGACCATTTTATTTTACCATCTTTAGACGTCCATGTTCCCTCTGTGGATGATGATTGTTGCGTTTCATGGTTTTCATCTGATGAATGCACACTGGCAGACTCGTCCTCTGAATCCTCCTCATTGTGGAAAAATTGATAATCTGGATCATCAATTGCATTGTCCTCTGGCTCTGAAGGATCCTCCATCTCTGAAATCTCTTCCTCTACATCACTATCCCAGTTCAGAAGCTGTGATAAAACCTCTTCAGCTGTAAATTGTCTGGAGCTCATTTTTTATGTACTTATCAAAGAAAGCGCATGTAAAAAGTGACAAGGACAGGGGAGAGAAAGTCACTCCCCAACACACATCTGGTTCTGATTGGCTACATGCCTCATTTACATAACACTGGAGGCAAGAAGGTCTATTCACACCTGCTAACACCTGCCATTTGAGGCGTGTTTATCTTTGATTTGAGCAGATAGTTTGTGTCTGGGTCAAAATGACCCACAACATCATCTTTGTATACAAACACGGTACAGACACACCACAACACATCAAAGTGTCCAGATATTACACAGAAGTTCATGACCCTAGATAAGGAAAAGTCATCAAATATCATGGAAAAAAAGTAAGGATAACCTGCACTTTGGTTAACACAAAAATTGAAACGGGTCAAATTGACCCTTAACATAATAAAAGGGTTAAACATAGGCCTACAGCAAATACTAAACATCCCTCCCTCCCACTTCTCAATCATTCGGCCAGATAGCCAGCTAATCACGGCAGACCACGTTAGAATGGCCAGCACGTTAACCATGTTAACACACATATATGTGCCAGGCCATAAACTCGCACGGCATGTATGTGAGAACCAAGCGCTAGCAGACTGAGTCCTTTTGTTGCTGTGGTGTTAGCTCCAGACTAACAACTGCAGGTCACTCCCAGAGCGTAGTGAGAGGGTCCCAGACTAGCCCCCACGCCACAGGGATTCTGGACTCTAGACTCCAGACTGCGACGGCGTCAGACAGAAGTGCATTCTTGCCCCTCAGCTGCACCGGCCCTGTAGTGAAGCCAAGAGTGGTGGCAGGTGGCAGCCGCTCCTCAAAACGTCCCCACGAGAGAGGCCTGGGGAAGTCACACGGCCAATCAAAAAGAGGCTGAACGTTCCTGATTGGTTCACTTAAATGGGGTTTGTGCCAATGTGAGCACAGGAGCATACCGTATCCAGGGGGAACAGGCAAGAATAGTGCGAGAATGAGAGACCGAATGCTTCAGGAGGAAGTTAGCCGAAATTGTTTTTCCTATTGCGAAAAACAAACTTGATCCATAGCCTCTCATTAGCAAAATCTTTGCCAGTTTCCTCAACATATTTTTGCTTCTGTGGGTACTGCACACAAACGCAGGGCAACAAACCACCAGCCAATGTCACCCAAAATCAACAGAATACGAACGACTCAAAAGAAGTCTAGTGGCCCAGAGAAGGCGGCCAAAGAAGTCACATCATCGCTCCAAAAACTGGCTGAGGTAATTTTGGTTCCTGTATCAGGCCCAACCCACTTCCTGTCCCGGGCCCAACCCCCCACTCTCCACTCGGGGTGCTAGTGGTGCCACTGTGAAGGTTATTTCAGCGGGGGGCGGGGGGGAAATGGAGTTGGAGAAGAGACAAAAAAGTGAGCAGACCTCAATGAAACTCAGTGGCCTGCTCATAGAAATGAGAAAAAAAACCCAGAAAAAGACAGAAGTGAATATATCTTCATCTGGAGACAACAAGATGTGCATTACTTTGTGTTGAATTCAGCCCTTCGTACGGTATTTCAGCCCTTCGTACGGTATTTCAGCCTCCATGTGGGTTTGTTCTGCAGCAGCTGATAAAATAAACACACTTTTGTGCCTTGAATTTGGCTGAACGTGATTTTGCCTCACGTCTATCGCCTACCGAAATGCTGAGGTTATGATTTCTCACTCTACAGCAGTCAAAAGTCCAAAAACTGCCACCCAAGACCAAATCCAACACCCCCATCTTTTACTGCTTTTGGTATTTTATTTGTCGTGTTTTTTCTAGGTTTTTGCAGCTTAAGGGGTTTTACTGAAATATTCTGGAGTTTTTCTTCACCCAAGCCAACAAAGATATTTTTGTTTCAGTGACGACTTCCATGCAGGCACAATGAAGACGACTCTTTCACTCATATAATGTGGTGAATTAGCGAGGAGGCACATGTCTCTCATAGGGACAGAATGGCTTCAGGCAGGCCTAGCCTAGCCTTTTAAACCAGCCCCCACCTCGTGACTGCCTGCAGAACCCATACCAGCATACCCAAAAAAGTAAATGAGACAAAGTTCACGCAGTTTAAACATTATTATTTAACATTAGTTTAAACATTATTACAACCAAACCCTTTTAGAATAATGTTATTCACTAGAGGATTTATCTGTTTAAGAGGGAAATGACAACATTTCCAGACAGGAGGGACGTGGTAATGTGTCACGTAGGGATTCCACCTTCTTGACAGACTCTGTGTTTTTAGGAAAGTAACTCAGAAATGAGCCCTCTCAGCATCTTTATTTATGTAGAGCCACATCATCCTCTGACACAAATGACACAATCAGCTAACAATTGGTCATAAAGTACTCAAAACACAAGAGAATTAAACTCATCCCTGATCAACTGCACTGAAAGATGATTTTTTTTTTGAGAAACCAGTGACTCCTAATGGTAACACTGGGCTCAGAACTGTGGTTCCAGTCTGGCAAAAGCCGAAGAGTCTCTGACAAACGGTCTGGTCCCGCCCGTCCTGCCCGAGCCCTTCACCTGGGGGCTTTAACAGGAGGAAGGAAATGAGAGGAGAAACTGGACACTCTTAGTGTTGAGAATAACAGGATCATGCTGCACTGCAGGGAGCCAACTCTGAGTAGACTTGAGGCGTCTTGGCCTGATCTAGAGCCATTACTGCATTGTCTAGAACCATCTCACCATGTTCTAGAGCCATCACTGCATGGTCTATAACCCCCATACTCAAATAGCGGCCCACGGGCTATCTATTTCTGGTCTCAAGACGATGCCGGGGATTGCCTCTATGACAACAACAAACAGGTAGCAGACACCCAAATGCGTTCGACCAACCCCCCCCCCCCCCCCCCCCACCCGTCAACAGTTTATGTTCGCCACCCCCCTCCTTGTAACCGGCCCCTTCAGTGATTGAAAAAATAAAATGTGGCCCGTCATCATTTCTATTTGAGTACCCCGGTCTAGAACCATCTCAACATGGTCTAGAGCCATCACTACATGGTCTAGAGCCATCACTGCATGCTCTAGAACCATTTCGCCACGCCGTAGAGCATCACTGCACCATCTCACCATGTTCTAGAACCATCACTGCATGCTCTAGAACCATCCCACCATGTTCTAGAACAATCTCACCGTGCTCTAGAACCATCCCACCATGTTCTAGAACCATCTCACCATGCTCTGGAACCATCCCACCATGTTCTAGAACCATCTCACCATGCTCTAGAACCATCCCACCATGTTCTAGAACCATCCCACCATGCTCTAGAACCATCCCACCATGCTGTAGAGCCATCTCACCGTGGTCTGGCTCCTACTCAACACGCTGCGGCTGGCCCTTCAGCCCATGGTGGGCGGGGCTCTCACCACAGGCAGCTGAGTATGTAACCAGGGAGACGCATGACAGCACATCCATCATGAGGTCTGGAGCCCATGGGCAGACGCGGTCAAACCAAGTCACCTAAGAGTGTTTACATCTCACTCCATGGTAACGAAAGAGGAAACTCCAGTGGGCAGCTGTTGTTAAAACAGTTCAAACCAATGAGAAGTGACACAGCAGCGTTCTCATCTGAACTTCTTTCAGCCGTTTTTGACAGGATTTTGTTTCATCATTTAGAAATGCTAGTCGCTCTTTACTTTGTGGGAGCGTTTGATGAGTAGACCAGTGTGTCTGACAGCCGTTTCGCTGTGATGAGGAAAACTGATATCACAAAGGATGTGATGATATAAGGTCCTAAGAGATACACCTAGCTAACACTAATCACATCCAAAAAATTAATAATGCTTTCATAAACAGATCATCACCTCTTATTCCCCAAAGCCAGAGCCATTTTTTGAGTGCACAACCATTCTAAAGCTGAAAAATGTTAACATACCAACAATTTTGGGCATCTTTTGTCTCCTGAGGGGGATTCTGGGCAGCTTGGTGCTGATGCGGCTAAATCGACCACACAAGATCCTCTTTGCCTTCTTACTGTTCCTGTAGTTGTCTTGATCTGCACTGTAGGGAGGAGTTGAATATTAGCTCAAAGTGATCTACTCTACACGTCTACAATCACACCACCGTGTTCATAGGATCTGCAGGACGAGAGGCGGAATGGCCAAAGTCCATCATCGCTTTGAGTAGCTTCAGTGGAGAAGTTCAGACCCGTCCACTTCAAGAGCAGGTCCACACCAGCGGTCCAGAATATCACTCCTCAATCTTGTTATTACCAACTGTTCATAGTAGTTTTTATGTAGTTAGAGAAAGACTCATAGCACAAGTACATGTCTTAACATGATTAAATTACTAATAAATCTGGGATTTAAGAGATTAAAAGACAGCACACCTGCTAAAGAGAGAGAACAGAGATCTGCAAAGAATACTTCAAAACAAAAAAGATATAACCTACACATTAGAGGGACATACTTCAACAGAAGGTGAAGACATTTGAAAAATGTGTTTCTGTACAGCTGAGACAAAAGTCAGCATAAATAACAGCATAAATAAATAAAGTCCAGAGATGTCTGAGAGAGAATTCTGGACAACTACAGAGTTGTGGATAATCTTTATACTGCAGCAACAATATGTTGGTACACTGGAACCATAATACTGTACATGGGGAATGATGCATTGTTACTAGGGCTGCACAATATATCACTTGTTAATCACCGCATTATTGGCCGTTGCAATACTGATGTCACAGAAGGCTGCAATATGCTAACCAATGACATTTTTGTGTGAGCATCAGTATCAGTAATTTCATATGAGAGCTTTGTGACCGTTTTGATAAATCACTGCATATACATGGTTGAGATTTTGGTCAAAGTTGCAAGCCAACACAAGTCAGTGACAACAATAGCCTATACGTGTTTTATTAATATATGCCAAGGAATACATTGACAATATTGTGAGCAGTATTGTATCGCGATACGATATGTTTTGCCCGTATCGTTCGGCCTGTGGGATCTCTCACCTGCTGCTGTACTTGTTGCCACAGAAAACGCAGCAGCAAAGCAGCATGAGGAGGATGAGGAGCAGGAAGGTGACGAGCGTTCCCGCGGCGATCACTCCCATCCGCTGGTTAGGATCTGAGGAAGCAGCAATGAGAAGAAACGTGCAGAGTGACTGACAGTAACCACGACCACCACCATCACTGACAGTAACCAGGACCATCACCATCACTGACAGTAACCAGGGACCATCACCATCACTGACAGTAACTAGGGACCATCACCATCACTGACAGTAACTAGGGATCATCGCCATCACTGACAGTAACTAGGAATCAACAGCATCACTGACAGTAACCAGGGACCATCACCATCACTGACAGTAACTAGGAATCAACAGCATCACTGACAGTAACCAGGGATAATCACCATCACTGACAGTAACTAGGGATCAACACCATCACTGATAGTATCTAGGAATCAACAGCATCACTGACAGTAACCAGGGATAATCACCATCACTGACAGTAACCAGGGATCAACAGCATCACTGACAGTAACCAGGGATCATCTGGGTCCCTTGATATCACTAGCAAAATATTTTGCATCCCACAAAATCTAATAACACCTCAATGTGCCATAAATGAATTGTGATTTCCACAATTACACAGGGTGTCCAACGGTCGTAACTGTCTGGAGATTTGTTGATGTAGTGATTGCACTACAGGATGATGTGAGTGAAGGGTGGAGCGTGTCCTGGGTGGAGGATCAGGGGGTGGGGTCTGTGTCCTGGGTGGAGGATCAGGGGGTGGGGTCTGTGTCCTGGGTGGAGGCTCGGGGGGTGGGGTCTGTGTCCTGGGTGGAGGATCAGAAGGTGGGGTCTGTGTTCTGGGTGGAGGCTCAGGGGGTGGGGTCTGTGTCCTGGGTGGAGGCTCAGGGGGTGGGGTCTGTGGCCTGGGTGGAGACTCGGGGGTGGGGTCTGTGGCCTGGGTGAAGGCTCGGGGTGGGGTCTGTGTCCTGGGTGGAGGCTTGGGGGGTGGGGTCTGTGTCCTGGGTGGAGGCTCGGGGGTGGGGTCTGTGTCCTGGGTGGAGGATCAGGGGGTGGGGTCTGTGTCCTGGGTGGAGGATCAGGGGGTGGGGTCTGTGGCCTGGGTGGAGGCTCGGGGGGTGGGGTCTGTGTCCTGGGTGGAGGCTCGGGGGTGGGGTCTGTGGCCTGGGTGGAGGCTCAGGGGGTGGGGTCTGTGGCCTGAGTGGAGGCTCAGGGGGTGGGGTCTGTGTCCTGGGTGGAGGCTCAGGGGGTGGGGTCTGTGGCCTGGGTGGAGGCTCGGGGGGTGGGGTCTGTGGCCTGGGTGGAGGCTCGGGGGGTGGGGTCTGTGGCCTGGGTGGAGGCTCAGGGGGTGGTTTCTGTGGCCTGGGTGGAGGCTCGGGGGGTGGGGTCTGTGGCCTGGGTGGAGGCTCGGGGGGTGGGGTCTGTGGCCTGGGTGGAGGCTCGGGGGGTGGGGTCTGTGGCCTGGGTGGAGGCTCGGGGGGTGGGGTCTGTGGCCTGGGTGGAGGCTCGGGGGGTGGGGTCACCCATCCATCCTCTCCCAGCACAGCTGTGCAAAAGCAGAACCTACAAAAACCTCCAGTGACCCCCAACCCCACCCTCAACCCCACCCTCACCCTCAACCCCACCCTCAACCCCACCCTCAACCCCACCCTCACCCTCAACCCCACCCTCAACCCCACCCCCAACCCCAACCCCACCCCCACCCCCACCCCCACCCCCAACCCCACCCTCACCCTCAACCCCACCCTCAACCCCACCCTCAACCCCACCCTCACCCTCAACCCCACCCTCAACCCCACCCCCAACCCCACCCCCAACCCCAACCTCACCCCCAACCCCACCCCCAACCCCCACCCTCACCCTCAACCCCAACCCCCAAACCCCACCAGACACCACTCTGGAAACACACTCAGGGTGGCCATGGTCAAAACTGCAGCTGTCTACTACAATGACCTACATAGTACTACATAAACACACACACACACACACACACACACACACACACACACACACACACACACACACACACACACACACACACACACACACACACACGTACACAGACGGACACTCCTAACAACATGCTACCAATAACATCTGTTTCCTAGGTCTGTGGAGTCTTATTCATTTTTTACTTTGAATTTAAAGTGATATTTCGGTCTGAAGCCACGTCCTTACAGTCCAAACACTGCCTGACACTGACAGATTTCATCATCTTTCCTAAAAAACACCTCCCAATAAGCTTTGTGGTTACATAATCCACATACAGCGAGGGCCTCACCCAATCAGCACAATGTATGCCAAACAGCACAACAACCGTGACTCACACAGCATGAGACTCTGACACACAAGCACTTTTAACGTTTCCACACACAGCATCATCAACGATCAACACTGTGGCCTTGAACCTGATTCACACATTTAATCGTTCTGATCTTCACCCAGTAATTCTGTTTCCACTTAACAATATACGATTAGTTTCAGGTCCAATGACACACAAGGCTCACCATTGTTTCCTTCAGATGTAGTTCTAGCGCTATTATCTACCCAACCCTTGTGGAGATGACCCAGTCTGCCCTGACATCAGGTCACATCTCCTTCACTTCCCATGATGCAATGGAAAACATGATGGAAGTGAAACCCCAAGAACTGTGTCACACACACACACACACGCACGCACGCACGCACGCACACACACCACACACACTCGCACGCACGCGCACACAAACACACACAAACACACACACACACACACACACACACACACACACACACACGCATGCAAGCACGCACACACACCACACACACACACACACACACACACACACACACACACACACACACACACACACACACACCACACACACACACACACACACACACCCGCACGCACACACACAAACACACACACCCACACACACACACACACACACACAAGGATTGTCTCACATAGATTGCAGGCTCCAGACACCGGGTTGCAGTTTTTATCGTGGCACTGGCAGGTTTGTGCACAGTTTACGCCAAACTGCCCAGACTCACAGGTCAGATTGCAACTGCAAAAATAAACAAACAAGAAATAATAATTAAAGCATAGAAGCTTTTACATTACGGTGAGAAGAACGTCATGGTCCACTGTGTCCTGGAGCACAAATACACCCCATTAGCAGGATCAACTAGGAGCAATGCTGTCCTATAGATTAATATAAATGGGCAAAACCTTTAGTGTGGTGACTTATTGATGACATACTGATGATATGTGATGTTGTTGAAGGAGATGTTAAAAATTATTTCATTTCATGTGTCAACTGTGTGCCCCTCTCTCTCACAACAAGACTGAACATACCAAAACTCAGTTTGAAAGCTATACAGTATGGTACATATAGGAATGTTAATGAAACTTGTAGGAATGTTATGAAATGAAGCGGAAAACCCAGCACACAGTGAGAGTAACAACTCTCATCCTGCCAAACCTTCTGAACCATGAAGAGACCTTGGAGGTGTTACTGTTAGTTTAACTAGCCTGGTCCAGAGAATCTAACTAAACAAGAGAAACATGGTGTCTCTACGTGAGGTGGGCCGGTGAGCGTGTGTCAGCATCATAACCAGCAACACAGAGATAAACTGGTGTTTAAAACAAGTTTGAATGTATGAATTTCCAACAGTTACTAGGGGAAACTGAGATCGTAATGAGGGATGGAGACCAACTCCTGACATGTTTACTGAGAAGTGTCTGAGACTTACTAAGTTCCGTAAAATCCCGGGTCACAGAGACACTCTCCCGTAGCAAAGTGGCAGACGCCATTAAAACAGTGAGTGCAGTCATTCTCACAGTTCTCGCCATAGGTACCATTGGGACAGCGAGCATCACACCTACAGAGAGAGAGAGAGAGAGATGGAGAGACAAAGGAAAGATGAAGAGGTAAAGAGACATAGAGAAACAGAGAGAGAGAGAAAGATAAATGGAGAGAAAGGTATGAGTTCTTAAACCTCATCAGCAGTGAGACTTGGCAATGTTGTACTTAAACACAGTCCTGTCCTGCCTGTAAAGCTGAACTGAACAGAACTGAACTTAATCAAATTCCACCAAACTGAATGAATTTTACTGAACTGAATTCCACAGAACTGAAATGAGTTCCCCAAAATTGAACTGAGTTCCACAGAACTGAGCTGAATTCCACAGAACTGAACTGAACTCCACAGAACTGAGCTGAATTCCACAGAACTGAACTGAATTCCACAGAACTGAGCTGAATTCCACAGAACTGAACTGAATTATACAGAACTGAGCTGAATTCCACAGAACTGAGCTGAATTCCACAGAACTGAACTGAGTTCCACAGAACTGAACTGAATTCCACAGAACTGAGCTTAATTCCACAGAACTGAACTGAATTCTACAGAACTGAGCTGAATTCCACAGAATTGAGCTGAATTCCACAGAACTGAACTGAATTCGACAGAACTGAGCTGAATTCTACAGAACTGAACTGAATTCCACAGAACTGAACTGAATTCCACAGAACTGAGCTACTGGAGTGGCGGGCGCTGGGTTCTGGCAGCAGCGGGCCCTCACCGGTCTCCCATCCAGCCCGGGTTGCAGTGTGAGCACTTCCCGTCCATGCGGTTGCAGTAGTGGCCATCCCTGCACACCGGACACTCGTCCTTGCAGTTCTCCCCGAAGAAGCCCGGCGCACACATCTGGTCGCACTTGGTGCCGTTCCAGCCCCTCTCGCAGGTGACGCAACGCCCCTCGGTCACCTTGCAGGGCTGCTGGCCCTTACAGTGACCGCACCTGTGGGCCACGGGGTCGGTCAGGAGTCAGGTATTCTCCACTCCCATATTCCCTTTCCCCCTGCTATAATCAAGCCCACTGTTCCTGGGTACCGAGGTTTAACCAGAACGATTATTACTGACATGACATTACTAATATTACATCCCCCAAATTGCCCTAAAACCTGAAGCTTCGTTGTCTGTTCAATTAAACTTTAAAGGTCTTCTCGATGTGGTCAATTTATGCTTCAGGATCCCTCTGTAAACAAAACCAGATCAAACAACCAGCAGTGGGTGGGACTAAGTCCATAGCCCGCCTCCCCCTGCCCCTCCCCCTCCTCACCTGTTCCTGCAGTTTTGCCCGTAGAACCCGGCGGGGCACGGCTCGCGACAGAACTTCCCCCTGTAGCCCGGCTTGCAGGCGCACGACCCGTCAGCCTGGTTGCACTTGCCGTGCACGCACTGGCAGTAGCGTTCGCAGTTGGTGCCCCACAGACGCTCGCGGCACTGGCACCGGCCCGTGAACTGCTCGCACGGCGACCCGCTGCACGCGCACTGCGCCCCGCAGTTGCGCCCGTACCAGCCCGGGTTGCAGAGGCACCGGCCCGTGTTCTGTTCGCACACCGAGTTCACGCTGCAGTAGCAGCTGTTGCTGCAGTGCGGACCCCAGAACCCGGGGTGACACGAGCACCGGCCCGTCTCCTGGTCGCACCTGCCCTTCTGGCACGGGCACGGCTTCTCACAGTTCTCGCCCCAGCGGTTGGGGTGGCACGTGCACCTGCCAGTCACGTCCTCGCACTTGCCGTTCGGATGGCACGCGCACTTGCCCTTGCAGTCTGGACCCCAGAACTGGGCCGGACACTCTGGCGGGAGACGGAGAGATCGTCGGGTTGTTAGTTTTAGACTCTCAGGAAACGACACGGTCATATACTGGGTGCATTTGTGTACTGCTGGGAAATAGAGGTTTCCTGGTCAGAACTCAGGAACTGCCAATCAGAATCTGCTGTGTTTCTCTCATACTTCTGAACTTGGTAAACAGTGTCTTCTTTATGACCTGCCTACGTGAGCTGAGAGCTAGATTAGAGAAAATATGGAGACTGGTCTTTGCTTCCTGAGAACTGGACTGAGAATGTCTGATTAAAAAAAAGAGAGATACTCTTTTCAAGAAAAAAATCCCAGTCAGGTATTTCAAACCAGCTTCTCCACAGAGAATGTTAATGAGAAAGTTATTGTGTTAACTTTCTAACAGAAAATATGTTTTTTGCTATGCTAAACATATGATAATCATTTATGAAAAATCTACTCAGACGTGTAGGAATGTCTTGGAAGCCGTCTCCAGCAATGTGGTTGGCACATTCTTCTTCATTTACATAGAATGCCAAAAAATGTTGGTGAGGAAGGAAGTCATAACACAAAATGGCTTCTTACTGGTGTCACAGCTGGCTCCAAAATATCCATGACGACAACGGCACTCGTTTGGCCGCACACACACTTCGTTCTCTTTGCAGGTGAAGTTGCCCTCACACAGAGCTGAGGAAGAGGAAGGACATGAATCACACTCTTCCTCCTGATGGATGGCTCAACTGTACAATCACCACTGAACAAATGGTAACTATATATGCAGTGTTTTTAAACCTTACATTCAACTTCCGAAAAACAATTTACCAAGCCCAGTTTTCACACCCTGTGACAAGCTTCCCTGGGGTCTGTATTATGTAATGAAACTCTTATCTACCCAACCTACTGTTTACAAAAATGCCATTAGCATACCTCTGTGTATTTATGTGTCATCTTATAGACCAGTGTTTCCAAAACCAGTCCTCAAAATCCACTGGACGGTTCTACATTGTTGTTCTAGCCTAACCTGAACAGTTCAAAACTCTGGATCCATCAGGTGGGCCTTGAAGACTGGGTTAAGAAACACTGCTGTAGACCACTGCTGTAGACTACTGCTCTAGACCTACTGTAGGCTACTTCTATAGACCACCTGTATACCTGTGGTAGACACCAGGTCTCCATCCTTATCTTCTTTTTTTGGGAGTATTTAAACATCTATAAACATCCTTCATTCTGTTGTGCTAAAACCTCTTTGACGGGTTCCTGCAGAAGGGAGGGTGAGAGGTTCTTACGTGTTAAACAGTCTTCCCCTAGCTGTCCCCAGCCACCGCAGCACACAAACACCGGTGTCCTGCGGAGAGAGGGCACAGTTCAGTGCTCTGGGACACAAGGCCTTACCCCACACCTCTGTCCCTGAGCCAGAACCTCCTGAGACACTGCGGTCTGATACTAGGACACTGGCTTTCTAGAATTGTCCTCATACAAGCACATCACATTATTGATTTTTTCATGAACAATTTCTTGCTTGAGGTTACAAACCTCAAGTTATTTGGAGGAGAAGAAAGTGCAAATGTAGACAGCTGTAATGGAGTACCCTCAGAGAGATGTGTAGCGTGTACGAGTGAGGACAGCTGTACCATAGGCACACAGAAGCAGGCATGGCTCTGACCCAACCGCCGTTTGTCCCTGTGTGATCTTGGCATCGGTCCCACTGCTCATGGTTCACACGGAACAGGGTAAATATCTGTGTACCATCTGTAGCTTTCCCAAACATAAAGGCAGATGTTTCACATAACTGCCCCCCCACACACACAAACATGGCAAATGTCCGCTGGTAAGCAGCTGACGTGCGGTCCAAACATGTCGTTTGAAGTGATGACTCCTGGGACATCATGTGACCAGGCGCCCCCATGACAGAGAGGTTCATGACAAGGCCACTGGCCCATACGATTAGCTCCACCACTCCATGTCCCAGGATTTAAACAGACTGAGATGTGAGCCAGAGGAACCAGGGAAGGAACATGGACTCCAAAACCTCTGTAGAACCTCTGGAATCTCTCATTCAAGTCCTGAATGTTTCTCATTTTTTGTGCTTGAGATGTCGAACATCATGAATGAACAAAACATGCAGCTTATCACCTCATATACGTCCCATCTGATCTTTAGAAACTTCTAACCATACTTATATAATTACACTCTTGACATGATACACTGCAACTCTACCTTTTCAAATAATACGCAAAGGACTGACAACACAGAAACATTTTCAGATGTTTAGAAGCCTTCCCCCCACATTTTATTTGTTAATGGTACCATTTAACTTATTCTTAGTCTTTGAAACCCATCTTGTAAAACTTTGTCAGTCTCTTTCATTTTCTGTGCACCACTGGTTTGCCCCAGGGGAGGGTAAATGCCCCAGGGGAGGGTAAATACAGGTTTTCTGCAGCTGTTCTGTGCCTGGGGCAACGTCTGCAGGACTCTTGTCTGATTCTCAGGCTGTTGGTTTGTCTGCTGTGTGTGTTGGACATGAAACAAACACCGAGCGTCCTCCTCCTCCTCCACATGTGACCTCTTAAAGGTCACGTCCACACGCCAGCTTCCACAAGAGCTGTGGGTCGTGTTTGGTTAGCCTCCATACGCCTGTGTGTCCCTGACATCAGCATCACCACACGCTTGACGTGTCTGCTCTATGTCAGACTACACCAGGGGAGGAGAGACAGAGGACAGGAGGCGAGTTAAAACCACGCTTGTTTGATTCATTTAAAGGGACGAGCGCTGAAATGAGCGGAGACCAAAACATCAGTCAGTGGCTGGTGGGGGGGGGGGGGGGCAACTTGATTCAGCAACAAATGAGAACCGAGTGGAAATTCTTAGTAATTCTGCAAAATGAGGGCCAACTTCCTGCCAGGGCAATCCTCTCTCTTCCCACCAGATTATTTTTGGTGGATTGCATTCTGATTCATGTGCATTGATATCCATCTGGAGTGAGGAGTCTTATTATCTGGCCAGATAATAATGTAAAACCAGGAGGGCAGATTTTTAGCCAAAAGTTCTTGGACAAGATCCCCGAAATTGCTCCTGATATGATATGAGGTTTTGGAACATTTAGTGTTGCTGTAGGGACTGAATACATTGTGGACCAAAACACAATCAAAAATTACAGCCAACGCATCTGTCAAATAACCCACCTAAAGGTCACGGGGTCACGAGGTTCAGAAGCACATTTACAGTATGACAAATTGCAACAGCTATCACACACACGCACACACACACACACACGCATGCACATGCACACACACACACACACACACAGACACACAGACACACGCACGCACACGCACACACACGCACACACAAACACACACACACACACACACACACACACAGACACACACAAACACACACACACACGCACACACACACACACACACACACACACAGACACGCACGTGCACACACACGCACACACACACACACACACACACACACACACACACACACACACACACACACACACACACACACACACACGCTGCATCAAACCCCTTGCCTGACAGCAGGTGTTGGTGGATCACACTGTATGGAGATCACAGATGCGATTTCAGAGTTTCACACCTCCAGCACTGTTAGGGCAGGTGAGTCATCGTTAATAGTCTCGAGGTTTCCTGCTCCACGCCACCACGGTTTCCCTAGCTTGCTTTACACAGGAGTTTGGATACCGTGGTTTAAGAACTGAACACTTTTATGTATGTGCATGTCAACACCTGTCACAACTTTGCACACAACTTTGTTTTGGTCTCAGTTTTCTGCACCATTTTAAACATTCAGCTGTCATCAGCTGGACCTCCATACAGAACGTGCTGACTGTTGGAACTAAAGACGTCCAGAGAAGTGACTCCCCACTGGGGTACAGCCAGACTGACACCACTCTAATAACTCAGACTCATCAAACAAAGCAGAATGAAGATGTGCAGTACACCAGACGCTTCACCCCTCTAGACCTCTTAATGCCACGGAGCAAAGGAACGGATATGGAAGCACATTACTGATCTTTGATCTTTGGCATAAATAGGAAACCATTATTCAATTTATAATACATCAGATTACACACACACACACACACACACACACACACACACACACACACACACACACACACACACACACACACACACACACACACACACACACTCACTTACACACTCACTCACTCACTCACATACACACACATGAAAACACACACACACACACACATACACACACACACAATCACTCACACACTCACTCACTCCTTCTTTCTTTCTTTTCACTCACACACACACACACACATATACACACTCACTCACTCACTCACTCACTCACACACACACACACACACACACACACACACACACACACACACACACACACACACACACACACACACACACACACACACACACACACACACACACACTTCCTGCTGGGTAAACTGGATTAAACAGGGTTCTCCTACAGCTTCAAGACCAAATGATCTTATATCTAAGTCAACAAATCAGTTTTCTCTACACTGAAATTCCTAAATTCCTCTAAGGATAAACAAAACATAGAATAACAAAGGTTATGTAGAAATAAAGTTACTTGGGGCTATGTTAGTGTTAGTGTGACCAGGTTAGTGCCACGACGTCGGTCGCATCGACTGTGCTAGTGTCGATATTAGTGTCGCCCCCTGTCGTTCATTCGAGCTCGCACTGTTCCAGATGTGAACATCTGGTTGTCGGGCACAAATCTATTCTTGTTTCGTGGGTATTTATACCTAAGAGATTAAAAAAATAGGAGATACGTCACAGTGAAGTCAAATTTCCAAGAGTTTTTGTTTCTAAACATACAGGCTAAGACACGTTGTGATCTGCGCATACTCCGACATCGCAGGCCTTTACGCCAATTATAACATGCATCATATCATATGAGGACACACAAGTAGTTTTTCCTTAGAGAAAACTTTCTATTACACTCACCCTTGTACTCTGCACACATTCCGGCCCTTTGGATTCAGTTCCTGGCTGAATGTTGGACAAAATAACACGACCAAAACTACAACGGCTAAAGTGGTCTTCACTTCCATTGTACGAGAAGCAGCATCCTTCCACGCGCCTCGTCCGCGCTGCATTCCTGTCCTTGAAGCGCGAGATGTGGCGCTGCGTCTTCCTGCGTCTTCGGTGTCCCCGCGCGCGTCAACGCGTCAGCTGTGGAGACGCTTTGATCTCCAGATACGCGCTGATCTGTTTATTTCCTTTGTGGGGGCTCCAAGATTTGACGAACTGCTACGACATCTGCGAGAGAGAGAGAGAGAGAGAGAGAGAGCGAGAGAGAGAGAGAGAGAGAGAGAGAGAGAGAGAGAGAGAGAGAGAGAGAGAGAGAGAGAGAGAGAGACAGACAGAGAGAGACCAGTCCACGGAGAAAAGAGCGCACAGAAGTTTGCCACAGAAGGTTTACCCTCCAAGTCCAGTAAAGGATTTCTCGCTTATGGCGTTCCCAACATTAGCGGATTTAGCAACATCACTGAAGAAAACGGTTATGATAATCCAAAAATATATTTAAAAAAAAATGTTTTTAAAAAACTCTCCACCTGGTCCGTTAGTAAACCCACTTCATGCTCCGGGGAAAGAGGTTTTAGGGTAATGAATGTGTCATGATATATTAGGCAAAGGATTTTAAATAAATGCCGCTATTAGTCCACATTTTAGAGCTGAAACCTTAAAACACAACGCGTTGCCATTTTCCTGAGTTTTATTTAAGGAGTGGCGAAAGGAAATTCCTAATTAGTTACCCTATCGCTGGCCCTGACTCTCGCCTCTGCGTGCTGCTGAGTTTGTCTTCCTCCATGAACACAACTTGTAGCCCGAAGAAACTCTTAGAAACTCCTTCTACCCTGTGGGTGTGTCTTCTACCAGGACGTCTCCCAGTGCAACTAAGCACGGCCCCTCACCACACACACACACACACACACACACACACGCACGCGTACGCGCACACAAACGCACACACACACACACACACACGCGCACACACGCACACACTCACCGCACACGCACACAGACACACGCACACGCACATACACGCGCACACCCGCGCACGCACACACACACACACACACACACACAAACGCACGCACGCACACACACACACACACACACAAACACGCACACACGCACGCACGCAATAAAAAAATTATATATATTGTAGTGATGATCGCGACCTCTCTAAAGAAACAATATATATGTTATATGAGCAATAACTCATATTGCTGTATTTTCCCATATTTAGAGGATACTGACACCTAGCGACCTGAATGTTGCAGAGATCATGTACTAAATCTATTTTAACCGCCTCCATGTGGAGGGGGGGGGGGGGGGGCTCTATGGAGAAGACACTCACGGCATGGCTACTAAACAATTAGACTCTTTATCTCATGTGAGCTGCACTTTATAGAAAATGTGTAAAAATAATAAACAAAAATTTCATAAATAATACTTTTTGGTGATCAAAATGAGTTACTGTTCCATTAAAGGGGGTGGCAGTGAAGTCGCTGGGAACACAACCTCAGGACACGAGAGTCTTCTTTGGTAAATCGTAGAACACATAGTAATTTTATTTATTAATCATGTCTCATCTTTGCTTCTGCGTCCTGCGAGTCATTTATGGCTTTATGTAAATTCTGGCCTGCAAGCATCGCGTTTAGTTCACGTTTCTCACGTATGTTAACGTATTCATATTAGGCCTGTAATCCAGCGTCATAGAGGGCGGACCAACCAACGGTTGAATCAGACAGTATATATATATAAGAAGGCGGAGCGTCAGTGCGCAGAAGAAGGCGTGTCTAGTAATGTTCCCGCCTGCTGTCATGACTGTCCACGCCTCTAAACTAATGTGGCACCGCAACACTGCAAATGTCTTCGCGCTCGCCGGTTTGATAACAGGTTTAGAAGACCCATGTTCACCTCGACCCATCATAATTCCTCGCAAAGAAAAGCTGTGTCCTCTCGTAAGTTTAAGTTGTCCATATTTTTTAACGGGGATTATTAAACATATTTGACACTGATTCTACATAATGACTCCTTCAGTTCCCAGTGGTTCGGTATCATGGGCCCTTACATCCTAATGAGTAAACTATAGTTTAGTACAGGAGCTAACAGTAAGCTTAATTTATATAACCTTAATTATATAACCTTAATTTATATCCCCCCCCCCCCCCCCCCCCCCCCAATACCGGGCCAGCAGTGTTGGGGGAGGAGTGTACCCGCAAAGGTCATATCACCACGGTGGGAAATATGGGATTTATCTATGAAGTATAACTGAAGTGTAGAACTACACACTGACCCCATGTGGACAGACACTGAATATACAAATTACCAAAAGAGTTGTCAAAGTTGTGAAATTCTCCTTTGAATGAGATAAGATGCTTCGCCTATTTCGTCATGTAACTAGTTACAGCCCAATTAGTTACACATCTTCACGTTTTCCGTGTGTTGGGTTCCCATACGTCTCCATTAACAGTGACTCAAGCATTTACTGGTCTGCTACCTCTGTAAGACTTTTAATCTTTTTGCTCTGTCTGTGTCTCATTTCATATACAACCTAGTACATTTTCATCTTCAGTCATTTGTTCAGATATGTGGAATCTACACGAGGTGCTTTTGTTTTACAAAGATGAAGTACCACAGTGAAACTCAAACATGTTTCCAATGGCCCTCGGCATTCTCTTCCTCTTCTTGAATTATTCAGTGTGTTCAGTTCATATAGTATAGTTCTATATTATAGAGCCTTTCACAAACCCTGGGACACTGAGTTCAAAACATTATCTAGTCAGAACAAAGAGTAGTAAATGGTGAGGTTTTGAGACAAATATTAAAGGAAGACAGTTACAGAGAGACTGTGGTCTACACAGCAGCAGTGAAGAACTCCACGCAGGCCCCTGTGTTGAGATAGAGGAGCAGAAATAAGACCAGAGCTAGAAGATGTAGGAGTGTGAGAGGAATAATCTGAGTGAATAATCTCTGAAAGGATCCAGACCACGTAGAGCTTGAAAGGCAAGAAGAAGAATGTTATACTTTATCCAGCGGCTGACGGAGTACAGGTGGGTTGTTTGTGGTGTGTTTGGTAGATGTGAGGATTCTAGCTGCTGCGGTTCAGATGTACTGCAAATGGTTGACCAGTTTAGCAGGAAAAGCATAAGAACGTAGATTTGCACTGATCAGTGTGAGAACAAATGGCACTGGTCAACATTCGTGAATACTAACACAAGTGATACGATTTATCTTGAGTATTGAGATGTTCACGAGTTGAACTGGGTTTGTTAGTGGACGTCAGTTGCGTGTGTAGTGCTGTGACCCCACAGTGGGACATCTGAAGACCAACCCAGAGTTGCATATTTTAAATACCCACTGCTGCCCCTGCAACAGATAACTGCCCTGGGCAAGAAGTCACTGGGTCTGAAGGTGTTTGAGCAGCTGATGAAAATAACATTCTACGGTCATTTTATGGCTTGTGAGGACCATGAAGCCATCAGACCTCATTCAGAAGAACAGGGCGTTTGGCGTAGGGGCTATGCTTGATTACAGTGTGGAGGAAGATCTCACTCAGGAAGAGGCAGAGGGGAAAGAAATAAAGTAAATGACCCCCCCACCCTCCCTCGCTGTTAGTGCATCTTAACCTCCTATAGGCTGTCATCTTGCATAATGATAACAATGCTCAATCACCACAGCAGCTTGGGGCACCCAAAGGTTTATGGGTATTGCAGTCCACACCAATTTATGATGTGGTATAATTCAAGAAGGTCCTGTTGTTGTTGAACTGAACAAATTTTATACTAGAGTAGCACATACATCTCAGCTATAAAAAAACAAAAAACATGAAAATCACGTGAGTTAATCAGGTCTTCAAATCAGTGCAGTTAGTTTGGTCCTCCGGGGGTATTACGTCTCATTGACTTTCCAACCCTACCTCCTTACAAAATGTTCGAACAATTCACTGAATGGTAATTCATAGCATGTGTGGAAAATTAAGTCCCGTACCCTTAGTCAATAAAGATTCCCTCTGTTCTGGGGTGTTCTCAAAAGGTATTACCTGGCAAGAAGACCCGGGGATATGGGCTATACTGTAATTCTGTAGTACAAAAGAACAGAAATCTGAGTTGTGAGCTGCAGTGGTAGATGAGCACAGAACTATGTCCAACACTGCTGAGGCCCGGACTGGGTGATATGGGGGATATTCAGCACTCCTGACTGGGTGATATGGGGGATATTCAGCACTCCTGACTGGGTGATATGGGGGATATTCAGCACTCCTGACTGGGTGATATGGGGGATATTCAGCACTCCTGACTGGGTCTCTCTTTAGGAATATTGTTGTATGGTGTGTCAAAGGATATTTGTCAATAACTGAATGATGAAAAAAAAAGATTTTATTTAGAAGGAGAAACGTGTCAGTACCTCAGTCCATCAGCCTAAATAACAACTACATCAACTGCCTTTTAAAACAACTCTTACTTCTAGTTTTGTATTGCTGTTTTTATCACGTTTTCATCTTACGTTCTTAATCCCCCAGGATTGTTTTTGTCTGATGTGATGATATCAGACTGAATCATTGCTTATGACAGTTTTATATCACTGCTGTGTCATTATGGCATTTGGATCCAGTGACTTCTGTCAGTTTGTTCTAGTGGCTGACCTTTTCTAAACAACCGGTACAGTCCCCAGTGGTTCTGTGTTTGAAATATAAGAGAAACACACTGCCCACCAGGATGACAGAGAGAGAGAGAGAGAGAGAGAGAGAGAGAGAGAGAGCAGTGACTTCTTGAGCATGAAAGAAAAGTGGACAAACATAAAGTGAGTTCCAATAAATCTACTTCCAATAAATCACATTAGACACAACTGTCAGACATCTAAGTCACTTAAAATATCCTCCTAAAGTTACAAAAGGACACATCTATTATATATCTGAAGAGGCACATTGCTCTACTCCCACCAACCACAAGAGGGCGCTGAATCATCACATACACCCACGGACTAAGCGGCTTGAAATGGCCACTTTATTGGAAATGCTTTTTATGACCGCAGAAGACCCTGGCTGTCCATAGGCTAATAAAAGCTAATTTATGTTGGTCGTGTGTATGTGTTCCAGAGCCTCTGCCTCTATCAGTATTGCATTACTGTCCGCCCCGCCGGACCTGGTAACGATGTTACACAGAAGTGAGGTCTCAGCTTTTCAACATTACCAAGAGTGCAATATAAAAAGAATGGAGGATGTGGCGTTGGGGCGCGAGCTGCCATCCATTATGCAGACCGCGTGCTGCTCATCCCGAACGAGCCTGACATTCCATCCCTACCTCGCGCGCGTTCAGGACGCAGACCGCTTCACAGTCGCTGTCTTACATACAATACGGCAAAATGTCACCAGATTGTTATCTGCATTATCGATGTTGTTCTGTTTTGAGACCCACAACATTCGGTGCATTTCCATTTCTAAATAATTAGGTTACATGTCACTTGTTATGAAATATGTATCTCAAATATTCGATTGCAAATATGCCTCTTTAAGCTCAGTACTACTGACTGTGCAATTCATTTTGTTATTTGACTAATATGGTTTTAGATCTGAGCAGATCTAAAGATGAACTGTGCTCAGTTGAGCAGTCTTATTTAGTTAAATAAACTTGTAAACCAAACCGAGTTAGGTATAGTAATTATCATTATCACCAAGTGAACGAGGAGAAACTGACACTTTGTCCGACCTGAAAACATTGCTGCAGGAAGCAAAAAACGGAAAATGCTTTACAGCACAGTGTTTGTGTGATGGCAGCGTCACACTGTTATAAACCAGGACCACAGACGTCTACACAAGCACTGAAGAGAACTGCTGCACACGGCGCTGGAACAGACGGAAGAAGTTCAACTTTAAATATTTGATCTGTTCTAGTTCAACTTTGAAGCTCCTCAGATTGACAGTGATGAGTGTTGGTGATGGAGCAGCGCACGTGTGGGGCGCACGTGTGGGGCGCACGTGTGGGGCACACATGTTGGGCTGTGCTTGGGTTTGGCATGCAGCCTGAATCGTGCCTCACCGCTACAGCTGCAGAATAACGATGAGCTTGAGTGATGGAGTTTAGCTGGAGATGGTTCAGACCACCAGAGCACCGTCTTCACCTTCTCCACCATGTTCTTCACAACCTTCTCCACCATGTTCTTCACAACCTTCTCCACCATGTTCTTCACAACCTTCTCCACCATGTTCTGCTGCTGCTCACATTGCATGTTAATGGACATCATAAACAGCAAGACGGCTAAGTTTCCCTCATCTTGTCATCTTAAAGCTCTACGGGAGTAACGTATGTTAATATTTCTTTGGATAATATGTTTTGTATTTTAAGGTCACATCACTGCAATGGTGCAGCAATATCTTTCCTTTCTTCCTTGTCAGATCTTGTATGTTGGTATCAGAAAAAGAGCTTTGGTGAGTATGTCTGAGTGTTTCTATGCTGATGTGTTGTGTAGAGTTGAGGATAAGGGGGATGTTGTGTTAAAGGTTGCTGTTAAAGGGGATGCCGATTTAAAGGTTGCGGCTAAAGAGGATGGCATAATAAAGGTTGCGGCTAACGGGGATGGCGTTTAAAAGGTTGCAGATAAGGGCAGGAGTAAGATAAAGGTTGTAGAGAAGGTGGAAGGTGTGTCTGGTTGTTCTGCAGTGGATCGTCGAGAGAAGAGGCTGACGGCCTGATTGAAGTTTGACGAGCAACACGATCTAGTGCAGAGTGCTCGGATTTACCTCCATACAGACACGGTCAGATGTGACCAGCACCTGGAGACCTTCTTCAGACGCAGCTGCGGCATGTGGGACAAACTCAGACAGGATCTTTCACTTGAAGGAGTGAAATTTGAATAAATCTATAATGCACAAGGACACCGGTTTAGCAATTTAGCTTGTAACACACATGTTCACACAGCTCTGGCGGGGTCTCGGATGTTAAAATGGCGGCACCGTGGTGAACACACTTCCTGGTAAGAACGTTTGGGCCACTGCCCAAGGGACTGAGGAGGGGTTAAATGGTTCTGAGTATTTTGAGCACCTTGTTGCCGTGGCGAGTGTGATGCAGGGCCTCTAGCTCCCCCCCTAGCGCTGCACCTAGCTACAGTGGACGAGGTGCTCGTCAAGTGGACTCGATTCTTCACGTCCTGGAGGTCCAGTTGGGTGAAGAGTGGAGAGGAACTGTAGCACAGGTGTGAGGAGAGTTCACAATGACTACACACACACACACACACACACACACACACACACGTTAGAGCAGATAGAGCCTCTGTAGATCCAGACAAACTAGATCAAATAGATTCAGACAGACTACCAACCTCAAAGAGTCAGGTCCAGGTACACAGTTCTTTTTCTTTTCAAAATGAACACACACACACACACACACACACACACACACACACACACACACACACACACACACACACACACACACACACACACACACACACACACACACACACACACACACACATATATATACACACACACACACACACACACACACACACACACACACACACACAGATATGGATATGGATGCTGTATTCATGTTCACTGTATTCCAGAGGGAATTAATTGGCACACTCTGATTCTTGAGTCCTAGGAAATCCTCATTGTTAATGGTGGAAATTAGGTCCTATTTCTGAGTTTACACAGTCACTCCTACACCATCACCCTGGATCACCACTACACCATCACCCTGGATCACCACTACACCATCACCCTGGATCACTCCTACACCATCACCCTGGATCACCACTACACCATCACCCTGGATCACTCCTACACCATCACCCTGGATCACCTCTACACCATCACCCTGGATCACCTCTACACCATCACCCTGGATCACTCCTACACCATCACCCTGGATCACTCCTACACCATCACCCTGGATCACTCCTACATCATCACCCTGGATCACTCCTACACCATCACCCTGGATCACTCCTACATCATCACCCTGGATCACCACTACACCATCACCCTGGATCACCAGTACACCATCACCCTGGATCACCACTACACCATCACCCTGGATCACTCCTACACCATCACCCTGGATCACCTCTACACCATCACCCTGGATCACTCCTACACCATCACCCTGGATCACTCCTACACCATCACCCTGGATCACCACTACACCATCACCCTGGATCACCTCTACACCATCACCCTGGATCACCCCTACACCATCACCCTGGATCACTCCTACACCATCACCCTGGATCACCTCTACACCATCACCCTGGATCACTCCTACACCATCATACTGGATCACCTCTACACCATCATCCAGGATCACCTCTACACCATCACCCTGGATCACTCCTACACCATCACCCTGGATCACCAGTACACCATCACCCTGGATCACCACTACACCATCACCCTGGATCACTCCTACACCATCACCCTGGATCACCTCTACACCATCACCCTGGATCACTCCTACACCATCACCCTGGATCACTCCTACACCATCACCCTGGATCACCACTACACCATCACCCTGGATCACCTCTACACCATCACCCTGGATCACTCCTACACCATCACCCTGGATCACCTCTACACCATCACCCTGGATCACTCCTACACCATCACCCTGGATCACTCCTACACCATCACCCTGGATCACTCCTACACCATCACCCTGGATCTAAGAGTTCTTGCAGAACCATCAATCAATCAATCAAATGTTTTTTATATAGCACAGTTATTTTACAACAGTTGTTGTCACAAAGCAGTTTTACAAGTGTCCGAGTCCAAGCCCCCAGTAACAAGCCCAGGGTGACAGTGGCAAGGAAAAACTCCCTAAGAACATGAGGAAGAAACCTTGAGAGGAACCAAGACTCAGGGGGGGAACCCATCCTCCTCTGGCCGACTCCGGTCACCATGACAACAATTTAGAAAGAGAGAAACAAGGAAAAGATGTGAGGGATAAATAAAGTGCATCTTGGTGTGTATTTATATACATGAGTTCTTTATGTAATTCATGTTCAGTCCCAAACGTCTTGATGGTTGGTAATGTTGGTCATAGCAGAACATTCTTTAGTCAACAATGCTAAAGTGTAATTGCATGAGCATGTCTTCTAGGACAGTCTGTACTTTTCTGGAGGTTTAAATTATTTATTTATTTATTTATTGCTATTTTTCAGGTTTTTTTATACTCCTTCTGCTGTAAATCGATATAAATAGAGCCAAACTGCAAATGAGATGTCAAGTCTCAGTTGGGTTAACCTGATTCTACCTGGAGCCTTTTCTTTTTAAGAGTACACAATTAAAGCACAGCGCCAGTGAGGGTTCCTCCAGTGATCCTCCGCGTGTGGAGGTATCAGCATACCGATCTCCTTCATTCCTCCAGGCACGCCTGACAACTCTGGGCGTCTCTGGCGACCTCCACGTCTGACTCTCCACTGAGACGCAGTGCCCGTCGTGTGAGGACAGCTCTTCACATCGCCACAGTTTAGAATCACGCACCATGACTAAAGAACCATGCTAGTGCAGATCCCTCGTGATCACACCAAACATCTCTAAAGTGGGCTAAAGGAAGCTGGACCCCTGGTAGCTAAAGTAAGAATTTACGCTGAGCTAATTTAAAAGTCTTGATGTGATGAGATGCAGGGGTCTCGTTTTAAGTCGATCCACACTGTTCTTCTATGCATCTAAAGTACGTTTCTCTGCCCTTGAGTAGGGCTTGATCTTCACTTATCTCCAGTGTCGCTTTACACGGACTAATGTAGTGCATCAGTTTCAGTACTTCCACACGTGCCTGAGATTTTCGATGCATTCTTATCTTAGAGGCGTGTGAGATGTGTGACTCCCCCTGTCAAACCAGCAAGCTGTCTTCTGTTTTGCATGGAAAAGAAAAACCGTGTCAGTGATGAAGACCAGTGATTGTTTTTTCCTCTGCCCTAAAAGCACCATCGAAATGCCAGTCTGGAAGTGTCTGATTGACAACAGAATGAAGATATCTGATCTTCTGGTGGTGCTCAACCTGGAGGTAAAGAGAGAGCTTGACACTGATATCTTAAGTGAGGCACAAATGAAGAGACCTATTGACTTTGTTTTGTGATCAAATTGCCTGCACAAACACACCAGAAGCCCATTTGACAGTTATTACTCACTTTAAATGATTAGATTGATAAGGTCAGCTTTCAGCGTTGTTTTAAAGACGAGCAAAGGTGTTAATGTAATGACTTGGATCCAAAACTTCGAACTAAGCATATATGTTCACTGCTAATTGCTGTTTTATCAACTTAGTGGAAGTCTCTTATGGAGGCTAATTAGGTCATAGAATGTAGCTAACAAAATATTTGTTTTCTGCAGTAAATGTAGGAGGGAAGATTGTTCACCCATTAAATGTGTTTTAGATACAATGGATCAACGGATGAAACTCTTTAGAGCCCTGCTGAAATCCTCGAGAACACATCTGAAGTCCTTTAGAACCATGTTGAAATCCTTGATAACTGCTGAAATGCTGTAAATCCCTGCGTAAGAATGTCAGCTGTGCTGTGGAA
>NW_027506892.1:1179308-1189308 GCF_052324685.1 Brachyhypopomus gauderio
ACACCTGTCTCTCTACCCTCACACCTGTCTCTCTACCCCACACACCTGTCTCTCCACCCCCACACACCTGTCTCTCTCCCACACACCTGTCTCTCTGCCCCACACACCTGTCTCTCTACCCACACACCTGTCTCTCCACCCCCACACACCTGTCTCTCCACTCCCAGACTCTTGTCTATCCACCCCCACACCTGTCTCTCCACCCCTACACATGTCTCTCTGCCTCATTACTTCCTTCTTCTCCTTTCTCATGCCTCTTTCTTTCTCACCCATTCTGTCTGCTGCTCCGGGGTCTTGATCATCTGTCTCTCTGGCACCTTTATGGCATTGAAAAGGCTTCCCTAAAATGTCAGACCGCCTGAACAGCTTCTCTGCTCACTTTCATACACCTCCGTTATTCTTCAAATGGGACATAATAAAAAAAAAAACACAAGCATTACCTCAGTGCCGATAAAACCCCCTTCAGCAGCTGTTAATGATGGTTTAAATGAATGAATAACAATGCAGCAATCTGCAGTAATGTATTTATTTATACAGTATGTCTATTTATTTAAAATAATGTATTCTTGGAGCAAAGAAAAGTATGTATATCAAGGGAGTTGTCACGTCTAGCCCTTCCCTCCTCCCTGGTCCCGCCTATCTCCCCTCTCCCATTCGTTCCTCCCTCTGTCTATCACGCCCCCGTCTTTAGTGCCCACACCTGTGTCTCGTTTGCTCCCCTGTTTTAGAGTATATATTCCCCTCCGTTTTACTCCCCTGTGTCGGTCTTTGTGTTTCTATGTGTTCATTTCAACCCGTGCTGGTTCCCCCACGTTCGGTAGCCTGTACCCTCCTGTTACTCCTTCCTCGCGCTGGTCTGGTTTGTTCCGTTCGTCTTCCTGGTTTTGATTCTCATTTCTCGTAGTAGTTCGTTTAGTTATTCCTTTGTATGTTTTGCCCTATGTTGGTTTGTCTCGCCTTAGTGGTTCCCTCTCTGTCTCCTTGGTTAGAGTTTTATGCCTGCGTGTTTGTAGTTCATGTCCTGTCGTAGCTCCGTTCTGTTCTTTCTGTAGCGTCATTGACTATTCTGGTTATTGTGTTTATACTTGTGCTTGTTGGTTGTATGTTCAGTTAAGCTGCCCTGTGTTACGCGTGTTTTATGCCCAAGTGTCTTAGTCTTTATTTAGTTGGTTGTTTACCTGTCTAGTCCTTGCATGTTCTCCCCAGTCTACTCATCCCCTACTTGGTTGCTCTCCTTTTGTTTAGTGTTTGTTTGTCTTATTTAATAAATCACTTGAATACTTGCGTTTGCGTCACCCGCCCCTGTGATTCGTTACATAAAGACCGACCCAAGTATGACGCAGCAGGTACAGCCAGCTTTTTCTAGCCTCGCAACATCTCGTGTTGGCGATAATTTTCGTGACAGATTGGACAATCTCCAGTCATTTCTGGTAAAGGATCCTAGGGGTGCTCCCATATGCCTGCCCTCTCTTGCTCGTTGCCCGGATGTCTACACTGGAGAAAACAGATCAGCAGAGATGTTTGTACTGCAGTGTACTGAGTATGTCCGAGTACTGACTTGTCCCCCACCTCCAGACAAAGCACTTATTTTGTTTTTTCGATCATTACTGGAAGGTAAAGCGCTTGAGTGGGCGGACATAATCTTAGCCACTCGGATTGACGAGGCGTGGACCGTAGAGGGGTTCTACAGGTTAATGCGTCTTAGGTTTGCTGGAGTGACCCCACCTGCAGTAAACGTCTCCCCTGTTCCTGACGCCGTCCCCTCAGCGCATCCTGCTCTTGACGACGCCGCCTCGGCGCATCCTGCTCCAGACGACGCCTGCCCGGCGTACCCGCCTGCTCCCGATGACGTCGACCCGGAGGCTCCGCCCCCCGATGACGTCGACCCGGAGGCTCCGCCCCCCGGTGACGTCGACCCGGAGGCTCCGCACCCTGATGACGTCTGTGCGATGACCAGGCCACCCGAAGACGTCGGCCCGGTGGACACGCCCCCCGATGATGTCGGCCCGGTGGACACGCCCCCCGATGACGTCGGCCCGGTGGACACGCCCCCCGATGACGTCGGCCCGGCGGACACGCCCCCCGATGACGTCGCTCCGGCGGTCACGCCCCCCGATGACGTCGCTCCGGCGGTCACGCCCGCCTATGACGTCGCTCCGGCTGCCACGCCCGCCGATGACGTCGCTCCGGCTGCCACGCCCGCCGATGACGTCGCTCCGGCTGCCACGCCCGCCGATGACGTCGCTCCGGCTGCCACGCCCGCCGAGGACGTCGCTCCGGCTGCCACGCCCGCCGAGGACGTCGCTCCGGCTGCCGCGCCCGCCGAGGACGTCGCTCCGGCTGCCGCGCCCGCCGATGACGTCGCTCCGGCTGCCACGCCCGCCGAGGACGTCGCTCCGGCTGCCACGCCCGCCGGTGACGTCTGCACGGCAACGCCGCCTGCTCCCGCTCCCCGCCAGCGGTCCCCGCCTGCTCCCGCTGCCCGCCAGCGGTCCCCGCCTGCTCCCGCTGCCCGCCAGCGGTCCCCGCCTGTTCCCGCTACCCGCCAGCGGTCCCCGCCTGTTCCCGCTGCCCGCCAGCGGTCCCCACCTGCTCCCGCTGCCCGCCAGCGGTCCCCGCCTGTTCCCGCTGCCCGCCAGCGGTCCCCGCCTGTTCCCGCTGCCCGCCAGCGGTCCCCGCCTGTTCCCGCTGCCCGCCAGCGGACACGGCCTCTCCCCGCGTCCGGCCGGCCCGTCCCTGCGGCCCCTTGCCTGGCCTCCCGGGTCCCTGCAGCCTCTCAGCCGGCCTCCCCTGTCTCCGCTGTCCCTCAGCTGGTCCTACCGGCTCCCCTGAACATTCCTCCGGCTCCGCCGGTTTCCCGAGACGCTCCTTGGCCTACGCCAGCCCCCACAGTGACTGCTTTGCCCGCCTGTGGGCTTGGGGCTGGTTCTGAGCTGGACTGTTCGGACGCTGATGCTCTCGTTAATTCTGTTTTGCGCTCACCTGTGTTCCCCTTTTTGCCCTGTCCCCTCCCTGGTTTCCTGTTGGTCCCTGTCCCAGTGTGTACGTCTGTCCGTGTCCTTGTGCCCGTCCCTGTGTCTATGTCTGGTGGTCTCGTCCAGGTCCCTGTGCCCGTGTTTGTTCCCCAGGTTGTTACCCATTTCGTCCCCGTCCCGGTCTCCGTTGTCGTCCGCCTGTTGTCTCCAGTGCCCTTGGTCCCTTGTGTTTCGGCCCCGTTGGTTCCGTCCCCTGTTTCTGTCCCCTGTCCAGGCCCGTCTGCTCCTGTCCCCGTGCAGCCTCCAGTCCCTCATCTCTGTCTTCCCTTACGTACGTCCTGCCCCGAGTCTGTCGTCCCTGTCCCAGTCTCGCCTGCTGGTCCCTGTGTACGTCGTTTTGTCCCTGTCCCCGGTGTCTGTTCCTCCCTCCCTGTTTGGCGTGCCCCGGTGTTGCACGCCCTGAGGGGGGGTTCTGTCACGTCTAGCCCTTCCCTCCTCCCTGGTCCCGCCTAGCTCCCCTCTCCCATTCGTTCCTCCCTCTGTCTATCACGCCCCCGTCTTTAGTGCCCACACCTGTGTCTCGTTTGCTCCCCTGTTTTAGAGTATATATTCCCCTCCGTTTTACTCCCCTGTGTCGGTCTTTGTGTTTCTATGTGTTCATTTCAACCCGTGCTGGTTCCCCCACGTTCGGTAGCCTGTACCCTCCTGTTACTCCTTCCTCGCGCTGGTCTGGTTTGTTCCGTTCGTCTTCCTGGTTTTGATTCTCATTTCTCGTAGTAGTTCGTTTAGTTATTCCTTTGTATGTTTTGCCCTATGTTGGTTTGTCTCGCCTTAGTGGTTCCCTCTCTGTCTCCTTGGTTAGAGTTTTATGCCTGCGTGTTTGTAGTTCATGTCCTGTCGTAGCTCCGTTCTGTTCTTTCTGTAGCGTCATTGACTATTCTGGTTATTGTGTTTATACTTGTGCTTGTTGGTTGTATGTTCAGTTAAGCTGCCCTGTGTTACGCGTGTTTTATGCCCAAGTGTCTTAGTCTTTATTTAGTTGGTTGTTTACCTGTCTAGTCCTTGCATGTTCTCCCCAGTCTACTCATCCCCTACTTGGTTGCTCTCCTTTTGTTTAGTGTTTGTTTGTCTTATTTAATAAATCACTTGAATACTTGCGTTTGCGTCACCCGCCCCTGTGATTCGTTACATAAAGACCGACCCAAGTATGACGCAGCAGGTACAGCCAGCTTTTTCTAGCCTCGCAACATCTCGTGTTGGCGATAATTTTCGTGACAGATTGGACAATCTCCAGTCATTTCTGGTAAAGGATCCTAGGGGTGCTCCCATATGCCTGCCCTCTCTTGCTCGTTGCCCGGATGTCTACACTGGAGAAAACAGATCAGCAGAGATGTTTGTACTGCAGTGTACTGAGTATGTCCGAGTACTGACTTGTCCCCCACCTCCAGACAAAGCACTTATTTTGTTTTTTCGATCATTACTGGAAGGTAAAGCGCTTGAGTGGGCGGACATAATCTTAGCCACTCGGATTGACGAGGCGTGGACCGTAGAGGGGTTCTACAGGTTAATGCGTCTTAGGTTTGCTGGAGTGACCCCACCTGCAGTAAACGTCTCCCCTGTTCCTGACGCCGTCCCCTCAGCGCATCCTGCTCTTGACGACGCCGCCTCGGCGCATCCTGCTCCAGACGACGCCTGCCCGGCGTACCCGCCTGCTCCCGATGACGTCGACCCGGAGGCTCCGCCCCCCGATGACGTCGACCCGGAGGCTCCGCCCCCCGGTGACGTCGACCCGGAGGCTCCGCACCCTGATGACGTCTGTGCGATGACCAGGCCACCCGAAGACGTCGGCCCGGTGGACACGCCCCCCGATGATGTCGGCCCGGTGGACACGCCCCCCGATGACGTCGGCCCGGTGGACACGCCCCCCGATGACGTCGGCCCGGCGGACACGCCCCCCGATGACGTCGCTCCGGCGGTCACGCCCCCCGATGACGTCGCTCCGGCGGTCACGCCCGCCTATGACGTCGCTCCGGCTGCCACGCCCGCCGATGACGTCGCTCCGGCTGCCACGCCCGCCGATGACGTCGCTCCGGCTGCCACGCCCGCCGAGGACGTCGCTCCGGCTGCCACGCCCGCCGAGGACGTCGCTCCGGCTGCCGCGCCCGCCGAGGACGTCGCTCCGGCTGCCGCGCCCGCCGATGACGTCGCTCCGGCTGCCACGCCCGCCGAGGACGTCGCTCCGGCTGCCACGCCCGCCGGTGACGTCTGCACGGCAACGCCGCCTGCTCCCGCTCCCCGCCAGCGGTCCCCGCCTGCTCCCGCTGCCCGCCAGCGGTCCCCGCCTGCTCCCGCTGCCCGCCAGCGGTCCCCGCCTGTTCCCGCTACCCGCCAGCGGTCCCCGCCTGTTCCCGCTGCCCGCCAGCGGTCCCCACCTGCTCCCGCTGCCCGCCAGCGGTCCCCGCCTGTTCCCGCTGCCCGCCAGCGGTCCCCGCCTGTTCCCGCTACCCGCCAGCGGTCCCCGCCTGTTCCCGCTGCCCGCCAGCGGACACGGCCTCTCCCCGCGTCCGGCCGGCCCGTCCCTGCGGCCCCTTGCCTGGCCTCCCGGGTCCCTGCAGCCTCTCAGCCGGCCTCCCCTGTCTCCGCTGTCCCTCAGCTGGTCCTACCGGCTCCCCTGAACATTCCTCCGGCTCCGCCGGTTTCCCGAGACGCTCCTTGGCCTACGCCAGCCCCCACAGTGACTGCTTTGCCCGCCTGTGGGCTTGGGGCTGGTTCTGAGCTGGACTGTTCGGACGCTGATGCTCTCGTTAATTCTGTTTTGCGCTCACCTGTGTTCCCCTTTTTGCCCTGTCCCCTCCCTGGTTTCCTGTTGGTCCCTGTCCCAGTGTGTACGTCTGTCCGTGTCCTTGTGCCCGTCCCTGTGTCTATGTCTGGTGGTCTCGTCCAGGTCCCTGTGCCCGTGTTTGTTCCCCAGGTTGTTACCCATTTCGTCCCCGTCCCGGTCTCCGTTGTCGTCCGCCTGTTGTCTCCAGTGCCCTTGGTCCCTTGTGTTTCGGCCCCGTTGGTTCCGTCCCCTGTTTCTGTCCCCTGTCCAGGCCCGTCTGCTCCTGTCCCCGTGCAGCCTCCAGTCCCTCATCTCTGTCTTCCCTTACGTACGTCCTGCCCCGAGTCTGTCGTCCCTGTCCCAGTCTCGCCTGCTGGTCCCTGTGTACGTCGTTTTGTCCCTGTCCCCGGTGTCTGTTCCTCCCTCCCTGTTTGGCGTGCCCCGGTGTTGCACGCCCTGAGGGGGGGTTCTGTCACGTCTAGCCCTTCCCTCCTCCCTGGTCCCGCCTAGCTCCCCTCTCCCATTCGTTCCTCCCTCTGTCTATCACGCCCCCGTCTTTAGTGCCCACACCTGTGTCTCGTTTGCTCCCCTGTTTTAGAGTATATATTCCCCTCCGTTTTACTCCCCTGTGTCGGTCTTTGTGTTTCTATGTGTTCATTTCAACCCGTGCTGGTTCCCCCACGTTCGGTAGCCTGTACCCTCCTGTTACTCCTTCCTCGCGCTGGTCTGGTTTGTTCCGTTCGTCTTCCTGGTTTTGATTCTCATTTCTCGTAGTAGTTCGTTTAGTTATTCCTTTGTATGTTTTGCCCTATGTTGGTTTGTCTCGCCTTAGTGGTTCCCTCTCTGTCTCCTTGGTTAGAGTTTTATGCCTGCGTGTTTGTAGTTCATGTCCTGTCGTAGCTCCGTTCTGTTCTTTCTGTAGCGTCATTGACTATTCTGGTTATTGTGTTTATACTTGTGCTTGTTGGTTGTATGTTCAGTTAAGCTGCCCTGTGTTACGCGTGTTTTATGCCCAAGTGTCTTAGTCTTTATTTAGTTGGTTGTTTACCTGTCTAGTCCTTGCATGTTCTCCCCAGTCTACTCATCCCCTACTTGGTTGCTCTCCTTTTGTTTAGTGTTTGTTTGTCTTATTTAATAAATCACTTGAATACTTGCGTTTGCGTCACCCGCCCCTGTGATTCGTTACAGGAGTACTAGAAATGTGTCTAGGTTCTGGCGTAACTTAATCTCAGAAAATGACAAACTTTTGCAGTAGGTTTTATACTCTGTTTTATTAAAACTCTGAGCATAGGAATACTTTGACACAAACTGTAAAATTGAAATATATTGTTTTGTATGTTGGCACATTTGATTAATATGCCCAGTCCAGTCATAATATGTCCAGTCATTTATGAATAATAGAAACAGAAGTTCTGTTCTGTGTTGAAAATGGCGATTGATTTATTGCTAACGAATGTGCCTTTTCGAGGTGTCTACAGCCTGTTCTGTACTTCATGACAAGCCGTGCTGGATTGATATGGGCAGGACGTTGATGTGAGGAGCTTCGTGTGTGTTCTCCTGAATGCTGTGTGTGCACGGTCCTCCCACACCACATCTTCACTTTCACTTCCGACTTCTTATTTTCACGCTTATTGTGTATTGTGTCTCTATTGCAACTTGAGGGCAAACGAATTTGGTCAGAAATTAGTGGAGCACACAGGACTGACCTAGGCTGAACTGACCCAGGCCGAACTGAAGTCAGTAATCCTGCATATCGTATGTGGTAGCACCACCACTCTTTGTCTGGAATGTCTAATTCCAGGACAGCCTGACTGTCATCAACGCGGTGGCACACGAGGGCCCGTCAGAGTCATCCTCCTCTTCCTCCTCTTCCTCCTCATCCTCCTCTGTCATCCATTTGGCAGACGCCTTTATCCAGAGCAACTTACATTTTTTTAATCTCATTTTTATACAAGTGAGCAATTGAGGGTTAAGGGCCTTGCTCAGGGGCACCTGGCATGGCACAGTCATGGCATGGCATGCTCGCACGCACACGCACACATACACACACACACACACACATACACACACAAACGCAAGCACACATGCATGCATACACACACATGCATGCACGCACACACACACACACGCACGCAAGCACGCATGCACGCACACACACACACACGCACGCATGCACACATGCACACAGACACACACACAAACACGCACGCACACACACACACACACACACACACACATGCATGCTTGCACGCACGTGCACACAAACACACACACACACAACTTAAGTGGTTTCTTTCCCTTTTTAATTGTGGTCATGGGAATACACATGCACACACGAACATACATCACACACACATTATTAAATACAATTAAGTAGGTATATAATCTGGTTTGTTTACAAATTGGAGTGGCGTCTTCTGATTTAATAAAGGTTTGACAGTTCAGTTTGGTGGTCATATTTACTGTAGTTAAATTTACTCAGTGCTCCTTAACGCAATATGTGTGTTCTTTTCATGTATGTGTTCTTTGTGTGTGGTAAATCAGTCTGTTAGTGTCACAACCCCCTTTGGCTTGAGGGTTGTGCTACTGCCATTACAGCTAAAAAACAATAATAGTAGAAAAGAACACAGGTAATGACAGCAAACTCAAGTTTTACTAGAATGGAAGGGGAGAGAGATCAGGAGGGTTGTAGAGAGATTAGGAGGGCCGTAGAGAGATCAGGAGGGTAGTAGAGAGATCGGGAGGGTAGTAGAGAGATCGGGAGGGTAGTAGAGAGATCAGGAGGGTAGTAGAGAGATCAGGAGGGTGATAGAGAGATTGGGAGGGTGGTAGAGAGATCAGGAGTGTAGTAGAGAGATCAGGAGAGTAGTAGAGAGATCGGGAGGGTAGTAGAGAGATCAGGAGGGTAGTAGAGAGATTGGGAGGGTAGTAGAGAGATCAGGAGGGTGGTAGAGAGATCAGGATGGTGGTATAGAGATCAGGAAGGTAGAAGAGATATCGGGAGGGTGGTAGAGAGATCAGGAGTGTAGTAGAGAGATCAGGAGGGTGGTAGAGAGATCAGGAGGGTGGTAGAGAGATCAGGAGGGTAGTAGAGAGATCGGGAGGGTAGTAGAGAGATCAGAAGGGTAGTAGAGAGATCAGGAGGGTAGTTGAGAGATCAGGAGGGTAGTAGAGAGATTGGGAGGGTAGTACAGAGATCAGGAGGGTAGTAGAGAGATCGGGAGGGCGTTAGAGAGATCAGGATGGTGGTAGAGAGATCAGGAGGGTGGTAGAGAGATCAGGAAGGTACTAGAGATATCAGGAGGGTGGTAGAGAGATCAGGAGTGTAGTAGAGAGATCAGGAGGGTGGGAGAGAGATCGGGAGGGTAGTAGAGAGATCAAGAGGGTAGTAGATACATCAGGAGGGTGGTAGAGAGATCAGGAGGGTAGTAGAGAGATGAGGAGGGTGGTAGAGAGATCGGGATGGTGGGAGAGAGATTAGGAGGGTAGTACAGAGATCAGGAGATAGTAGAGAGATGGGGATGGTGGAAGAGAGATCAGGAGGGTAGTAGAGAGATCGGGAGGGTGGGAGAGAGATCAGGAGGGTAGTAGAGAGATTGGGAGGGTAGTACAGAGATCAGGAGATAGTAGAGAGATGGGGATGGTGGTAGAGAGATCAGGAGGGAAATAGAGAGATCAGGAGGGTGATAGAGAGATCGGGAGGGTGGTAGAGAGATCAGGAGTGTAGTAGAGAGATCAGGAGGGTAGTAGAGAGATCGGGAGGGTAGTAGAGAGATCAGGAGGGTAGTAGAGAGATCGGAAGGGCGGTAGAGAGATCAGGATGGTGGTATAGAGATCAGGAAGGTAGTAGAGATATCGGGAGGGTGGTAGAGAGATCGGGAGGGTGGTAGAGAGATCAGGAAGGTACTAGAGATATCACGAGGGTGGTAGAGAGATCAGGAGTGTAGTAGAGAGATCAGGAGGGTGGGAGAGAGATCGGGAATGTAGTAGAGAGATCGGGAGGTGGTAGAGAGATCAGGAGGGTGGTAGAGAGATCGGGAGGGTAGTAGAGAGATCAGGACGGTACTAGATACATCGGGAGGGTGGTAGAGAGATCAGGAGGGTAGTAGAGAGATGAGGAGGGTGGTAGAGAGATGAGGAGGGTGGTAGAGAGATCAGGAGGGTGGTAGAGAGATCGGGAGGGTAGTAGAGAGATCAGGAGGGT
>NW_027506892.1:1191808-1221808 GCF_052324685.1 Brachyhypopomus gauderio
GAGAGAGAGAGAGAGAGAGAGACAGAGTGAGAGATAGAGAGAGAGAGAGAGATAGATAGAGATAGAGACAGAGTGAGAGAGATAGAGAGAGACAGATATATGTATATATATATATATATATATATATATATATATATATATATATATAGAGAGAGAGAGAGAGAGAGAGAGAGAGAGAGAGAGAGAGAGAGAGAGAGAAAGAGAGGGAGGGAGAGAGAAAGAGAGGGAGGGAGAGAGAAAGAGAGGGAGAGATAGATGACCGTGTGCATATGACTGTGTAGGAGAGCTTAATAAAGAAGACTGGCAGCTTTGAGAAGCTCTTTCCTGCTGAAGTGAAATGGCTTGTTTTGCCGACCGCTGGTGTCAGGCGAGGGCGGTGGAGAAGCATTAAAAGGCTGGAGGTGGGCACGCGGACCCAGAGGAGACCAGGCTACGGGTCACGGCACCGCCGCCACACCGTGATGAACTGCAGACGGCAAGAAAACCGTTTGGTGAGATCCGTTTCAGGGGGCGTTGAGCAAATAGGGGGAGGGGGGAGGGGGGGGCTTCTGGCAGCCTAAACGCAGCACGCGCACTAGTAGAGACCTGAAGCCACTCGGTATCGCCACAGAAACTAAAACCTCAGACAGAGTTTCGCGCTGCTGGGTGTAGTTTATTGCTGGAGAAATATATGTGTAATAAAGAGCCTGGGCAAATCTGGTCGAAACCAAACCAGCTAAGCTGAGTGTTTGTAAAAAATATATACCTCCTAGTATTGGAGATGACTGAGATAAATCTGTTTCATATGTTTTTTCGTCCTCGAGATGTAAGTTAATACCTTTGTCTTCTTTGCCATTTTTTGCTTCAAATGTTGTTTGTGTTTGTTCTTGTACCAACGGCATAAATGAAACTCATCATAAAAGTGGTGAATTAAAGCTGGTCTTTTTAATATCTTCATTGATTCTTTCTTCCTCTGTTTCTATCTCTTTTCCCTCTGGTGAATTAGGGCGGTCCGTGCGCCAGAAACACGTGTTTGGTCCACGTCTTCACGTCTTCAAGAGTGGCACACACCCAACCACACACACGCAGACACAGTGTGCAGCAGATACACAACAAGTGCACTACCACTGACAGACATTAGAGGGCAGTGCAGTATTTCCTGCGTCTGACTGTCTGCAGGAACCCAGCAGGCGTGGTGTGACTGTTCACATATGTGTATCCTTGGAGGCACAGAAATCTAAAACAATCACCCAAAACACACACACAAAATGGGCAAACAGCAATCCGACATCCCCGTCTTTACACGTTAAATCAATTCATGTACCTCACACACAGCTGAATTATGATATAAGGAAACATTTATGGCACTGCAGGGATCAGTGTTGTGCAGAAACACAAATGCTAGATCACTATTGTGGTATTAGATTAATTAAGTTATTTTTCTGCCTTCCTTCGCTCTCTCTCTCTCTCTCTCTCTATCACACACACACACACACACACACACACACACACACACACACACACACACACACACACACACACACACACACACACACACACACACACACCTTCTTCCTTGAGCTTATTCTTTCTTTCATGGGATAAATTTAGTTTCCCTCTCTCTCGTGACCATTAAAGTGTGGATGAGCTGTGGATGAGTGTCTCGGTTATTCTGCGTTATGCTGTAAACGCTTATTTGACTCTCAGACACGCTGTTGCTGTTTGTAAATGAACACAGTGTTTTTCCAGCCATGCATTGCTGCCCAGGGTTGCGGTATGTGGAGAGTGATGTGTGTGGAGGGTGAAGTGTGTGGAGGGTGAGGTGTGTGGAGGGTGAGGTGTGTGGAGAGTGAGTTGTGTGGAGAGTGATGTGTGTGGAGGGTGAGGTGTGTGGAGGGTGAGGTGTATGGAGGGTGAGGTGTGTGGAGAGTGATGTGTGTGGAGGGTGTAGTGTATGGAGGGTGAGGTGTGTGGAGAGTGATGTGTGTGGAGGGTGAGGCGTGTGGTGGGTGAGGCGTGTGGAGGGTGAGGTGTGTGGAGGTTGAGGTGTATGGAGGGTGATGTGTGTGGAGGGTGTAGTGTATGGAGGGTGAGGTGTGTGGAGAGTGATGTGTGTGGAGGGTGAGGTGTATGGAGAGTGAGGTGTGTGGACATTTGGAATCATTTCCACAGTCTCTACGGACCGAGCTTTGTATGTACGACAGACTAGTTTGGCACATCCTGCCTGTCTCCCTGCATCCATCTCTCCCTCCCTCCCTCCCTCCCTCCCTGTCTCTCTCTTTCTCCCTCTCCCTCTCTATCTCCCTTTCTTTCTTCCTCCCTCTCCCTCTCTCTCTCCCTCTCTATCTCCCTTTCTTTCTTCCTCCCTCTCCCTCCCTCTCTCTCTCTCTCTCTCTCTCCCTCCCTCTCTCTCTGCCTCTCTCTCTCTCTCTCTCTGAGGTGAATAGAGGAGACTAGTGCAGTACATTCTTACCTACTTACTTGCTTCTTCCTCTTCTGTGCATTCCGCTCCATGCCACCATGTTCTCTCTCTCTCTCTCTCTCGCTCTCTCTCTCTCTCTCTCTCTCTCTCTCTCGCTCTCTCTCTCTCTCTCTCTCTGCCAGCCTGCCTGCCTGTCCCTCTTAGTCTTTGAGAAGATGGATTTAGAACTCATTCAAAAGGACAGAAACCCCACACATGGGAGAAAAGTCTTTCCTTCCGTTATCTTTGAAGAGAGCAGTGTGTGTGTGTGTGTGTGTGTGTGTGGCTGCTGAATACACACAAACACCCAGAAACTCAAATACACATACAGATGCACACACACACACACACACACACACACACACACACACACACACAGCCATATCTCTGTGTTAAAGACGCTATTTCCTAGCTTGAGATAGCTCCATCTCCAGCATTGCTAAGTCATCTGAACTCTTCTAGGTTATCAGTTACAGGAGTGCTGGTGTGTTTGGCTAGCAGCCTCACTCTGATTGCCAGCAGGAAGAAGGAAGATGAGAATTCCAGGTGTGCTGTATGTTCCCGACCTCAGGGCTGGATTACGTCTTTCACTATCCTCACTCCCTCAGTCTCTTGCACACTCTCTCTATTCTGGAAATCAGGCAGAATAAATGCCCAGACTCAGGAAGGAGAAATCAGACTTTTAGAGTCTCAGAAATCAGACTTTGAGCACCAAGGGAGGAGTTTGAGAGTGAGGGGCGGGGCCTAGATTCCTGCGTGCTTTAGCCACCTTGGCCACTACACAATACAGGTTGAAAGATGGAGACTGAGTTTGGTTTTGCAGTACAGCACTAACCCCCGTTACTGCGGCGTAGGGATACGAGACGGACGCAGGTGTGAGCGCGGCTGTGAACAGGCAGGCGGCGTATGTGGTGTGAACACAGCGAGGCGTTTTGCAGTGTGTTCACGTGTACCACAACAGGGAGCTGGGATACTGCTTCATCCAGCCACATGCTGGGCATCGTGGGAGTTCGTGGTGATGCCGCTGTTTTTGGACGTGTGAGAGTTATTTAAACACAAAAGCCTCTCGTTTTCCTAAGCACACTCCTTCATGGGCATAAAAAAGATTGATGCCTCCATTACTGTAAGAGACACTTCTGTAATTGAATGGCAGTGACATCCCACTATAATTACTTGGTTAGTTTGTAGAAATGGATGCAGTGGATATAGTTACAGTAGCAGTGGATACAGTTACAATAGCAGTGGATACAGTTACAGTAGCAGTGGCGTGGCTACAGTTACAGTAGCAGTGGATACAGTTACAGTTGCAGTGGCGTGGATACAGTTACAGTAGCAGTAGATATAGTTACAGTAGCAGTGGATACAGTTACAGTAGCAGTGGTTACAGTAGCAGTGGATACAGTTACAATAGCATTGGATACAGTTACAGTAGCAGTGGCGTGACTACAGTTACAGTAGCAGTGGATACAGTTACAGTAGCAGTGGTTACAGTAGCAGTGGATACAGTTATAGTAGCAGTGGTTACAGTAGCAGTGGATACAGTTACAATAGCATTGGATACAGTTACAGTAGCAGTGGCGTGACTACAGTTACAGTAGCAGTGGATACAGTTACAGTAGCAGTGGCGTGGATACAGTTACAGTAGCAGTAGATATAGTTACAGTAGCAGTGGATACAGTTACAGTAGCCGTGGATACAGTTACAGTAGCAGTGGATACAGTTACAGTAGCAATAGATATACTTACAGAAGCAGTGGATACAGTTACAGTAGCAGTGGATACAGTTACAGAAGCAGTAGATACAGTTACAGTAGCAATAGATATAATTACAGTAGCAGTGGATACAGTTACAGTAGCAGTGGATACAGTTACAGTAGCAATAGATATAATTACAGTAGCAGTAGATACAGTTACAGTAGCAATAGATATAGTTACAGTAGCAGTGGATACAGTTAAATTAGCAGTGGATACAGTTACAGTAGCAGTGGATACCATTATAGTAGCAGTAGATACAGTTACAGTAGCAGTGGATACAGTTACAGTAGCAATGGATATACTTACAGAAGCAGTGGATACAGTTACAGTAGCAGTGGATACAGTTACAGAAGCAGTAGATACAGTTACAGTAGCAATAGATATAGTTACAGTAGCAGTGGATACAGTTACAGAAGCAGTAGATACAGTTACAGTAGCAATAGATATACTTACAGAAGCAGTGGATACAGTTACAGTAGCAGTGGATACAGTTACAGAAGCAGTAGATACAGTTACAGTAGCAATAGATATAGTTACAGTAGCAGTGGATACACTTAAATTAGCAGTGGATACCATTATAGTAGCAGTAGATACAGTTAAATTAGCAGTGGATACAGTTACAGTAGCAGTAGATATAGTTACAATAGCAGTGGATATAGTTACAGTAGCAGTAGATACAGTTAAATTAGCAGTGGATACAGTTACAGTAGCAGTGGATCCCATTATAGTAGCAGTAGATACAGTTACAGTAGCAGTGGATACAGTTACAGCAGCAGTTGATACAGTTACAGTAGCAGTAGATGTAGTTACATCATCCATATTCCCCCTATTGCCATCTTGTAGAAGGGACCAGAAAATTTGAGCCATCTCTGCTGGAATACAGAATGATTTTCCCTTTAAGCTATCAGGCTGATTAAGCAATTCGCACCCCCCCCCCCCCCCCCATTCATATGCAAAAACTTTACTTCCATCTAAACAATTTCTTTCATGAATGTTTTTGTTTGTCAGTGGTATTCTGGTTTATTCTGGTGCTCTTGTACAATGTAGACTGCACATCCAGTCACCCTGTGTGGCCTCCTAACGCATCACATTCTCTTTGAACAGTGCATATTAATCAACATCTCACTTTCCAAATCACTGTGAATGTGCCAGAGTTAGCCAATAAGATCTCTTCCATTTGTAACCCCTGGTCAGTTTATTATACAGTAAATTAGTGCCCAACAACATCAATTCAACAACTCAACAGGCACTACAATGTAACACTATACAATATGAAATATTGACAATGTCTCATATACAATAGAATGACTGTACATGATGGCAGGTTTGGTTTACATTAAGCCATGTCCTACACTTATGTTTAAGTGTTACCGTTAGCTCTCTCTTAACTCCAAAGGTAGATAACTGCACTAATGCTCTGTTGGTCCAGACGTGCTATGTCCATGTTGTACAAGACGATGCCCCCAGGGAGATGTTCAGGGCAGCTGCTACTATCCCTCTGTTACATAAACCCACTCACTGGAGCTGCAAGACCATGTAGAACCATCAACATGAAATAAGCCATCTGCAAAATGTTTAAGACAATCAAAACGAAGAAAAGGATATTTTGATAGTACATGACAGTACACAGTGTACACAAACCTGGCTTTTCCTATACGGTCGATACAGTCATCCACCCTCGGAAGGGGAAATGAATCGGCCTTAGTGAGAGCGTTAACCCTCCGATAATCAGTGCAGAACCGAGAGGTACCATCTGGCTTGGGCACCAACACACACGGAGAACACCACGGACTTGAACTTGGAACAGCTAACGAGTTCTGTAACAGATAATCCGTCTCCTTTTTCATAATTTCCCGTTTAGCAGGGTTGCTGCGGTAAGCGTTCTGCTTGATCGGGCGATTGTCACCAATATCAATGTCGTGCATTAAAACATTTGTCCTTGTGGGTGTATCACGGAATAAGTCGTGAAACTCATGAATCAAGTCGACCAACTCTGACCGATTAGACTCGGATAAGTGGGTTAATACTGAAGGAAGATTTTCCAGACTCTCGGAATTCGGCAAACGAGCAGTCGGGAGGCAGGCTCTATCAAACGCCAAACCATCCGTCTCCGGTGTATACTCACGAGGAGACTGGCTGACAGGACTCACGACAGCAACGTTGGCGACGGTTCTGCTTCCCTTTTTATCCACCCTGGATATGTAACGTTTAAGCATATTAATATGACAGACCCGCTTCTGCTTCTTACGATCAGGCGTTTTTATAACATAATCCGTCTCACTGAGGCGAGACACAACTTCATATGGACCAACAAACTTTGCCGATAGAGCTGACCCAGACAACGGCAACAAAACCAACACCTGATCCCCAACTTCAAATGATCGAGAAACCGCTCTTGTATCGAATCGGGACTTCATTTTGCTTTGTACGGACGCCAAAGAGTTATGAGCCAGTTCACATGCTGTGTACAATTTTTCCCGGAACGAACTAAAATAATCCAACACGTTGCTCGGTGTGCGCGGTTCTGCAGAAAGCAACTGTTCTTGTAGAACCTTTAACGGTCCCCTAAGTGTATGTCCGAACACTAACTCGGCTGGGCTGAAACCCAGAGATTCCTGTGTAGCAGTGCGTACGGCGAACAACAGAAACGGGAGCCCCTCATCCCAATCCTTTTCTTTCGAGCAACAAAATGTCTTGATCATTGTTTTCAACGTCTGATGAAACCTTTCTAAAGCGCCCTGTGATTCAGGGTGATATGCACTGGAGGTCTTGTGTGTGATATGGAACTGTTGCATGGCTTTACGGAACTGTGAGGACATGAAATTCGTACCCTGATCAGACTGAATGGTCTTGGGTAAACCGAAAGTAGTGAAAAACTTCACAAGAGACTTTACCACAGCTGCGGTTCTGAGGGAACGGAGAGGGAAGGCCTCCGGGTAACGGGTGGCAGCACACATTACCGTTAAAACATAACTGTAACCGGATTTCGTTTTGGGTAGTGGCCCCACACAATCAATAACAACGGATTCAAACGGGCCATTAATTACAGGGATAGGCCGTAATGGCGCAGGGGGAATAACCTGGTTAGGTTTCCCAACGACCTGACACACATGACACGAACGACAATACCGACTCACGTCAGTTTTCATTGCGGGCCAGAAGAAATACCGCAATAGTCGCTGGTAGGTTTTTCTCACACCCAAATGTCCAGACATGACTTGATCATGAGCTATACTCAGCACCTGCGGTCTATATGGTTTCGGAACGACCACCTGGAATACCGTACCCCAATCAGAGTCAGAGTCAGCGTTACGCGGTGTCCACTTGCGCATCAACACCTTATCATCATAAAAATAAGCCACAGAGTGAGTAGTGATGTCGGCTTTATCCACCGCTGACTCAGCGCACTGAGAAAGAGTACCGTCCTGTTGCTGAGCTGCAATTAACTCCAGACGACTAAAAGGCAGTGAGTGTACTGTGTTAACATTGTTGTCCGATGATGATTTAGAGTTTTTCGGACAGGTAAGAATAGTAGAATCATCGTTCTTACCTTCCGTCTGCTTAACTGTATCACACATAAACGAATCGGAGAGGTCCTCCACATCAGCAAACTTCCTGCTCTGAGAGCGAGTCAGGACACAGGCTCTGAACACCGTGGGATATTCATCTGCAACAGACTGAGTACAAACGTTCGGCATAGGAGTCACCTCTGGCAGCGACCAACCTAACGGGCCAGCGAGATCATTACCCAGAATAAACGTAACACCGGGCACAGGCAGCTGCGAGCGGACAGCCACTTTCACTAATCCCGTCACCAAATCACAGCGCAAATAAACCATGTACAATGGCACTTTCAAAACTCTCATGTCGAGGCCTTGGACTAAGACATCGGTCCCACAGCTATTCATTTCGTCTAACGGGAGGACAGAATCTACCAGAAATGACTGGGCAGCACCCGTGTCCCTCAGGATACGTATCGGCTGCTGAACGGTGTCTGTCATTGATAACGCTACCGTTCCGTCCAGAACAAAAGGGGCAAACGACGCGTCAGGTGCGTCCAAAACAGACAGTAAACTTGAAGGGCTTGGGGGAGGAGAACCTACCAATCCAACTGGTTTAGGTACCGTACCGACCTTCCGCTGGGTCTTAGATCTCAGCTTAGGGCAAGCTGATATAACATGCCCTACTTCATGACAGTAAAAACACTCACGGGTCTCTGTAGAAACCGGGGCTTTCCTGGTGTTCTGGGGGGAAATATCCTTCCGCGAATCCTGACGGTCCCTACGGGCCGTGGGGAAAACAGTTTTGTGCGTAAGCACAAATTCATCGGACAAAACCGCCGCATCCAATAGTGACGCTACTTTTTGTTCATTTATGTGAACCACCAACCATTCCGGAGCACAGGATTTAAACTCCTCTAATAAAATCAACTCCTTGAACTGTTCAAGGGTAGCGACTTTACAAGCTGAGCACCATTTCTCCAATAACGCAGCCTTTTCTCGGGCGAACTCCACATACGTTTGATTACTAGACTTCATATGTCCGCGAAATCTCTGGCGATACGCTTCGGGTACTAACTCATAAGCCCGTAAAACAGCAGATTTCATAGCGTCATAATCCAAACTCTGCTCTAAAGTCAGAGCAGAACACACTTCTTGAGCTCTGCCTACCAATTTGCACTGCAGAAGCAAAGGCCAAACATCCTTAGGCCATTGTAAAGTAGTGGCAACTCGTTCAAAAACAGAGAAGTACGTACGTAGAAGTACGGACTTCCTGCCGACGCTGCTTCCTGCTACCTGCCGACGCTGCTGCGGAGCGAATTTTGAAATTGTTTTTCTAAAGTGTACTAATCTGTTTACGTGCTAATCTTTATTTTTTGCCTTCCTAGATAATTTTTTACAGATAGTACTTCCACCGTCAAGACGGGCAGTTGAATATTCCGGCCGCTGATCAACTTTCTGCTTCTAAAAATCAGCTAGCGTAAGTTTGTATACATCGGCTAGACACGGTAAGTGTTTTGATTTATTCATGGCTGGTGTTGGTTTGTTCCCGTGTTCGGAGTGTGGCATGTTTAGTCTAGACCCTTTCGCCACCGACAGTAATAGTGATAGTATTTGTGAGAGGTGCCAGTTAGTTACTTCTCTTGTGGCGAAAGTGGAAAGTTTAGAGCGCCGCGTCCACTCATTATTGAGGGATAGAGAGACAGGGTCTGTAGTAGGTGTGGACGCGTCAGGGAGAACTAGCGCCTCCGCGACTCCGGCGATAGAGCCCTCACAGCGGGGCGAATGGGTGACGTCTCGGCGGCGTAGTCGGAGAGCGAGGGCTGCAGCTACCGCTAACGCCAGCGCTAGCCCACCAGAGCACCACTCCCCGGTTCACGTGTCCAACAGGTTTGCCCCGCTCAGTGTTACACCCGCTGAGGAGACTCTGGTGATAGGAGACACTATAGTTCGGCACGTGAAAGTCGCTATTCCTGTAGGGGCTCCAGCGGTTACAGTCAGCTGTTTACCGGGAGCCAGAGCGCCGGACATTAGTGGCAACCTTAGACTGTTAGCCCATAGGAGGTTTTCTAGGATAGTGATTCATGTAGGGGCCAACGATATACGTCTGCGGCAGTCAGAGGTGACTAAGGCTAATGTTAAAGAGGTGGTTAAATTAGCCCAGACGATGTCCGATGCCGTAATATGCTCTGGCCCCATCCCAATGCGGCGCGGTGATGAGCAGTACAGCAGGCTCACGTCGCTAAACCGCTGGATGTCCAAGTGGTGCTCCGAAAATCAAGTGGGCTTTATTAATAATTGGAAAGAGTTCGAGGGCAAGCCTGGTCTTTTAGGCAGGGACGGTGTCCACCCCACCCGGGATGGCGCTGCCCTGTTATCTTGCAGCATAGCCCGTAGTCTGTTAGTTAGTGGGCAGTGTAGTACTAGGAGCTGCTGACTAACCAGAGTCGCGACCAGGCCGCAGACTAACGGGCTAAACCTGTCTGCGAGCTGCTTAGAGACGTCACCAAGATCCCATAGGATTGAGACTGTGTCTGTGCCCCGGGTTAAATTAAATCATAAGAAAATAGTCCGTCCTAAGTTTTTAACTAATATTCAAACTTCACATCCAATTATTACCTATATGACCGATCTGAAAATTGGATTAATTAATATTCGATCACTCAACTCTAAAGCAGTTTTTATGAATGAACTTATAACTGACCAGAAAATTGATATTCTATGTCTAACTGAAACGTGGATTCAATCTGGTGACTATTTATCTCTAAACGAAGCCACTCCTGTGGGATATAGTTATATACATAAACCTAGATTGTCAGGCAGAGGAGGAGGAATATGTATAATATATCGTGATTGTTTAGAAATTCATCAGAAATACTTGGATATCTTTAATTCATTTGAGATGCTGTCTATTAATGTAATTAGTCCATCTGAAAATAAAAGTTCATTTTCCCTAACAAATGTGATATAGACCACCAGGGCCTTACTCAGATTTCTTAAAAGATTTCACAGATTTTACAGCAAATTTAGCAGTTAGTAGTGACAAAATAATAATGGTAGGAGACTTTAACATACATTTTGATAATGCGGAGGATCCACTGAAAAGGGCTTTTAATTCTATATTGAACTCTGTTGGCATTACACAAAACGTTGTAGGACCCACACACTATCAAAATCATACCCTAGATTTAATCTTAACGTTGGGTATTGTTACGACCTATCTAGGCTCTAGGCCGTAACAGGGGTGTGAAGGGGTGGAATATGGATGACAGTGATTCAAGAAAATGTAAAGTATTGGTGTATTTACAAGTATTCACAAACAGAATATATATACAGGACAAAGTGCACACAGGTACAAACGTCAGAAGTGACCCAGGCCAAAACAACTAACAAAAACCATACTAGAAAGAAACAGACATAACTACACTAACAGGGTGAAACAAAAGACAACACTACTCTGACTCCCTATGTCCAAAACAGATACGAACCCACAACCCAAACAAAATGGCAGCCACTTCCTACTCACCGTGTGCACACACAAACCACCAATATACATATATCTATACACAACTCTATATAGTTATAGTAAAGGAGCACGCAAATCCAAATCCAAATCCAAAATCAAAAGGTCATACACAGTATAGCAATATCTCAAAGTTCTCAATCTCTACGAGGTCGGCAAGGCTGAATCGCAACGGGGATCCTCTCATTTCCTCCTTATATATCAGGAAGCCGAGGGCGGAGACTTCATGTTCCCAGGGACATCAGGGATTCCTGGAGTGGAACACGGACTGGACAAACCTGTAACAAAATGCTTCACGCGAACACATAAAAAGACAGGGTCATAACACCCCCCCCCATAAGTGTGAACTTCAAATAATGTTCACAAATAACAGGGGTGCTGCCTAATAGGGGGAGGAGAATCTATGAGTATGTCATGTTGTAGCACAGACGTGCGAGTAGGAACATCAGAGAACAAACTAGGGTATGTGTGGATCAGCGAGATCACATCAGTCTGAGCTTCTGTAGGAAGGTGCGCTACTTTCTGTGGCAGGGTTTGTAAGGCTAAGGAGTTTGGGAGGCGAGCACAGGGCACACAATTACGACCTATCCGCAAGTCATCTTGCTCAGGTACATACTCACTAGGAGGTACCTTGGCAGTCACAGCGACAGGTACCGTAGAAATCACAGAGGCCTCAGATTGGGTCAAACTATCTGGCTGGTGGCGATCAATGTAGGGTTTCAACAGGTTTATATGACAAAGACGTGACTTTCGTCGACGATCAGGCGTAGCCAAAATGTAATTAGTGGGAGAGGTTTTCGCCTTAACCATATATGGACCTGAAAATCTGGTACAAAGGGGAGATCCTGGAATGGGCAAAAGTACAAGCACACGATCACCAACCTTAAATGAACGTTCAACTGCTTTCTGGTCATAACGAATTTTCATGTCGGCTTGTACAGATTTCAAGTTCCTGCTGGCAATCTCACGAACAGTGCTTAACCGTTTACGGAGGGTTTCAACAAAATCACAAACAGGCTGAGTTGATGTAGACTGAGGAGCACCCAGCCATCGTTCGTACAGAAGTCTAAGGGGACCACGGACTGTTCTACCAAAAAGCAAGGTGTTAGGACTATAACCTGTTGAGTCCTGCACAGTGTCACGGATAGCAAATAGCAATAACGGAACACCCTCATCCCAGTCTTTGTCACAGTCATGACAAAAGGTCCTCAGCATTGTCTTAAAGGTCTGATGAAACCTTTCCAATGCTCCTTGAGATTCTGGATGATAAGCGCTTGATACTTTATGTTCTATGTCCAATTCCTTAACCACTTGTTCAAAGAGCTTAGACATGAAGTTAGAGCCTTGGTCTGACTGTATGCATTTCGGAATGCCAAAAGTAGTGCAAAATTTTATCAAGGCCTTGACAATCACTTTGGATTTCAAGGAACGCAAGGGTATTGCCTCAGGAAATCTAGTCGTGGCACACATTAAGGTAAGAAGGTACGAATTACCTGAACGAGTTTTAGGTAGGGGTCCTACACAGTCTACTAACAGTCTCTCGAATGGTTCTCCAACAACCGGTATTGGGCACAGCGGGGCAGGAGGGATCACTTGGTTGGGTTTTCCTACCAATTGACAAGTGTGACAAGAGTGACAGAAACGAGCCACATCGCTACTCAGAGAAGGCCAAAAGAAATGCGATAGGATACGCTTAACAGTTTTACGAATACCCAAGTGACCAGACAGTGGATGTTCATGGGCCAACTGCAACACGTGTGACCGAAAAGATGTGGGAACAACAATTTGATGTATAGCATCCCACCCATCAGTAGCATTAGACGGAGACCAAGTTCTTATCAATACCCCATCTCGTATGGAGTAACGTTGCTGCTGTTTTGGGGTACCGGACTTTTTCTCTGCAAGGTTGAAGTATTGCAAGAGGGTTTTGTCCAACTTCTGTGCAGCCACTAAAGCATCCCTATTCACATCTGTTATAGGGGACGGAGGAGACAAAACAAGAGTGTCTGAGTCAACAGGTTGGGAGACCGGGGGATCACACATAAAGGTATCAACCAATGACACTGTGGACCCGGCCTTACGTGCCTGGGCACGAGTCAAAACACAAGCAGGATAAACTGCAGGAGAATCACTTGCCATGGAACTAGATATGCTCTCTGAAGGGCGATCAACCACTATGGGTAAAGGAAATATACTGCTACCTGCGATATCATTCCCGAGAATGAACGAAACACCACTCACCGGTAAGGCAGGACTAACAGCTACACGTATCATGCCAGCGATACCTTCCATGTGGAGGTAAATGTTGTGTAAAGGAAGCCTACGAACTCCTAATTCAATGCCTTGAACTAAGACATCTTGGCCAGTGTATGTGTCCTCTGACAAGGGCAATACTGTATCCAACAGAAGGGACACTGCAGCGCCGGTATCACGCAGACCTGTGATGGTTTTGCGTGCTGGATCAGACTCACATAGGGAAACTGTACCATCAAATAAAAAGGGCTCAAATACAGAGTCAGCACTGGAAGAAGGGACTTTAATATTTGTGCAATGTACCTTTTTAGCTGAACGTGCATTTTTCTTCTTAAGAGCTGGACAGTTCGCTATTATGTGTCCTTGCACATGGCAATAGAAACATTCACGCGAGTCCGGAGGGGCAGGTGCTTCGGTAGCTACAGGACTCACCGAAGTCCTTGAGCGAAGGGAGTGAGAAGTAGACTCACTGCGGAGAACAGGTGTCGTAAAGACAGTTCTATGAGTTAACATAAACTCATCAGCACAGATGGCAGCATTCGACAACGTACTAACTTTATGCTCATTCAAATACATCACAACACTATCTGGCAAACAATTTTTAAATTCTTCAATCAGAACTAGCTCCTTGAGCTGTTGCAGGGAAGTCACATCACTAGCAGAACACCATTTGTCAAATAATACAGTCTTTTCTCTGGCAAATTCTACATGTGTCTGTGTGGGTTTTTTCTTCAATTGTCTAAAGTTCTGACGGTAGGCTTCTGGCACAAGTTCATATGCTCTTAGTACAGCAGCTTTCACAGTGTCATAGTCTACACTCTGCTCAAGTGAAAGAGATGAACACACATCTTGGGCTTTTCCCACTAGCTTACATTGCAGGAGTAGAGGCCATACTGCTCTTGGCCAACTGAGTGTGGTAGCAATGCGCTCAAATATTGCAAAATATGCATCAACCTCATTTTCTCTGAAGGTAGGGACCATGCTAATCTGTCTACTGATGTCAAAACGTTCAGTAACAGACACAGGAACAGTTGGGTTACCGGAAAGATGAATGGAACGGGGCTTAGGTACAGGTGTAGCCAGAGGAGCAGGGCTAGTCGGCGTTGGGGAGGCGGCCTTTCGAGGTTGTGGTAGGGGTCTCTCCAGACCCATACTCAGCCTTTTAAGTGTCACCTCCTTTTCCGCATCTATTTGCAAAGCCCGCAGTCGTAACGACTCTGCCTCGCGTTCCTGTATCTTGATCTCCAACTCCAACTCTTTCAATTTTATCTCCATACGTGGATCAAACATGGGAGAACTCCTAGGTCCCATCCTAGGACTAACCACAGCTTCTGATTCAGCTCCAGCTGGGTCTGTGCTCTGGGCCAAACCAAGTGCAATACCTGGAACTTCCTCAGCCACAGGCAGCACACCACGTTCTACTAGAGATGACTCTAGCAGCTTCCTAATGTCCCTCTTGGTAGCAGAGCGAGGTATAACCACATCAAAAAAATCAGCTATAGACAACAGATCAACCTTACGGCAACGATCTAACAGCTCATATGATGGGCTAAGAACAAACACAGACAGGTCAAATGAAGCCATTATGGAACCCTCAACAATGCAACAATGTGCACACAGCACAACACGCCCACCCACAAAAATGCCTAAGCCAGAACCAAAGGCAATGCCAGCAGAAAAAAAAAAATACACAAAGCAAAAAAGAGGGGAAGAGACAGAAAGAAACAGGGAAGGACGAGCCCCCAATTCTGTTACGACCTATCTAGGCTCTAGGCCGTAACAGGGGTGTGAAGGGGTGGAATATGGATGACAGTGATTCAAGAAAATGTAAAGTATTGGTGTATTTACAAGTATTCACAAACAGAATATATATACAGGACAAAGTGCACACAGGTACAAACGTCAGAAGTGACCCAGGCCAAAACAACTAACAAAAACCATACTAGAAAGAAACAGACATAACTACACTAACAGGGTGAAACAAAAGACAACACTACTCTGACTCCCTATGTCCAAAACAGATACGAACCCACAACCCAAACAAAATGGCAGCCACTTCCTACTCACCGTGTGCACACACAAACCACCAATATACATATATCTATACACAACTCTATATAGTTATAGTAAAGGAGCACGCAAATCCAAATCCAAAATCAAAAGGTCATACACAGTATAGCAATATCTCAAAGTTCTCAATCTCTACGAGGTCGGCAAGGCTGAATCGCAACGGGGATCCTCTCATTTCCTCCTTATATATCAGGAAGCCGAGGGCGGAGACTTCATGTTCCCAGGGACATCAGGGATTCCTGGAGTGGAACACGGACTGGACAAACCTGTAACAAAATGCTTCACGCGAACACATAAAAAGACAGGGTCATAACAGTATTGACGTAGATAATATAAATATACTCCCGCAAACCGTAGCTATCTCTGATCACTATTTAGTCAAATTTGAGATTCATCTTAACATAAATACCCGCCCGTCTCCTCGGCAGTGTATAAAGCGCTCGATTAATTCATTAACAGCAACACAGTTTATTGAAGCCCTCCCTGATTTAACTGCTCTAGCCCACTCGCCATCCTATCCAGGAGAGTTAGATAGTCTAACCAACTGCATAGAGAATACCTGCAGATCAGCTCTAGACATAGTAGCTCCACTCAAATATAAAAAGACTAGATCTAAAAAACTCGCTCCGTGGTACACTGACCAAACTAGAAACTTAAAACAAATAGCACGTAAATTAGAGCGTAAATGGCGATCTACTAAGTTGGAAGTATTCTACTGTGCCTGGAAGGATAGCATCATTGACTACAAACGGGCACTCGCTAAAGCACGCTCAGCATACCTAGCCTCACTGATAGAGAAAAATAAAAACAATCCTAGATTTCTTTTTAATACTATTTCCAAACTTACAAAAAATCAAGCAGGCGCAGAACCTCAGATTCCAGTAAACCTCACTAGTAATGTATTTATAGATTTTTTTGATAATAAAATAGAAAATATTAGACAAAATATAAAACCTTTTATTAGCAATACAACTGGTATGTCATCTGGTTTGGTTGACATCGATTTAAATCGCATACTGGGAGAAAAACTTGATGCTTTTCATCCACTCCCACAATCAGAATTAGAGAAAATAATTTCTTCCTTAAATTGTGCTACCTGCACACTAGACTCGGTTCCATCAAAGTTATTAAAAGAGGTATTACCAGCGGTATCTGAACCTCTTCTAACTATAGTTAACTCATCCATTACAATAGGTCACATGCCCAAATCATGTAAATTAGCAGTTATTAAACCTCTGATTAAGAAACCAAATCTTGATCCTACTGTACTATCTAATTATAGACCCATTTCAAACACATCATTTATATCTAAGATCATAGAAAAAGCTGTTGCCCAGCAATTATGCCTATATCTGCATAGGCATCACATATTTGAAAAGTTCCAATCTGGTTTTAGGCCCCATCACAGTACTGAAACAGCATTAGTTAAAGTAAAAAATGACCTCCTCCTTGCTTCAGATCAAGGTTATGTATCGCTGTTAGTGCTTCTTGATCTTAGTGCAGCTTTCGACACAATTGATCATAGGATCTTGCTAGAAAGGTTAGAACGCTGGGTTGGAGTCTCTGGCACAGCCCTTTCATGGTTTCATTCTTACTTAACAAATCGCTATCAGTTTGTAGAGCTCAATAATATTCCATCCAAACGTACAAAAGTTAAATATGGGGTCCCGCAAGGCTCCATTCTAGGACCACTATTATTTACATTATATATGCTACCACTGGGCACAGTTATAAACAAACATGGTGTCAATTTTCACTGCTATGCAGATGACACTCAACTTTACATATCAGCCAAACCTGATGACAAACTCAGTTTAAGAAAAATTGAGGCCTGTGTAAGAGATATTAAATGCTGGATGTCTCTAAACTTCCTCCAACTTAATGAGGACAAAACAGAAGTTCTCCTTCTGGGCCCTAAGGCCTCAAAACAGAAAATTCCAGATCTAATGCTTAATCTCGCAGGCTACCCCATTACACCTGGCACAGTAGCCAAAAACCTAGGCGTCATACTCGACTCTGACCTATCATTTGATAAATACATAGATAATACTACTAGGATAGCTTTTCTACATCTCCGTAACATTGCTAAATTAAGAAATGCATTATCACAGGATGATGCGGAAAAATTGGTGCACGCCTTTGTTAGCTCTAGATTAGACTACTGCAATGCACTACTGTCAGGATGTTCAAATAGGAATCTAAATAAACTTCAAATAGTTCAAAATGCCGCAGCCAGGGTTCTGACCAGAACTAGAAAATTTCAGCATATCAGTCCAGTCCTATCAGCCCTGCATTGGCTCCCAGTTAAATTCCGTATTGACTTTAAAATTCTTTTATTAACTTATAAAGCATTGCACGGGCTTGCTCCTGAGTACCTTCAGGAACTTATTTCCTATTACGAACCCCCACGCCCACTAAGATCACAGGGTGCTGGTCTTTTATTAGTTCCAAAAATTAATAAGGTAACAGCAGGGGGAAGAGCCTTTTCTTGTAAAGCCCCCCAGCTTTGGAATAATCTTCCTAAATGCATCCGGGACTCCGACACAGTCACAATCTTTAAGTCTAGGTTGAAAACCCACTTATTTAGTTTAGCGTTTGATAATTAATATCCCCCCTTAGATAAAAGTACAGATCCAGGGGTTCTTAGACGAAGGGTTTTATGGTAGACTGGGGCGCTGGTGCTGTCGTCCTGTCACTGCTCGTGGTCACTCAAGTTTGTTGACAGTGCAGTGGACGGATGCCATTGTCTCAGAATGCCCCCAAGCCTATGTTACCTTCTGGTTCTGCCTTTTTAGCTAGGCTGTAATAATTTAACTAAATGCCGGAGTTGCTGCCACACTCCAGAAATGTTTATAATTTTACCTGTCCTGTATATGTCCTCATACAGAGCTAATTTTCCCTGTTTCATTTCTCCACATGGCTGCCCGCCTGCTTGAGGAATAATGAGATGAGGAGACCAGCGATCCATCCTGAGCCAGCCACCTCCTGCCTAACCGGATGCATACATCATGATGGACATTATTACATATTTTTCCTTTTCTTTCTCTTCTTTCTGTCTAAATTGTTGTTGTTGTCATGGTGACCGGTGTCGGCCAGAGGAGGATGGGTTCCCCCCCTGAGTCTTGGTTCCTCTCAAGGTTTCTTCCTCATGCAAAAAACTAGGGAGTTTTTCCTTGCCACTGTCGCCTTTGGCTTGCTCGCTGGGGGCTAGGACTCGGCACTTGTAAAGCTGCTTTGTGACAACAACTGTTGTAAAAAGCGCTATATAAATAAAATTTGATTGATTGATTGATTGATTGTATCAACTTCACCTTCTCTAAATGACGGAACAACAGACAGATTTTTGCTCACATCAAAACCGCCATACACGTTACCTGCGGAACGGGGTTGTTGCGAGACTACAACAGGTGAAGAGGCCATGGAAAACCTGCGAGGAACAGGGACAGGGGTTTCCGTGCCGCTCGAGGTGCTTTTAATGCATGGCGCAGGGACAGGTGCTTTCACAGCGGCAGGGACAGCAGGGGTACTGCGCTTCAACTCGAGCTCCAATTCCAACTCGCGTACCCGTATGTCCCTATGCGTCTCCAGCTCGAGCGCACGCGTCCTTTGCCGAGACAGCTCCAAATCCAACTCCTTCAACCGAAGGGCCAACATAGGATCCACCAGAGGCGAACCTAGACAAGGATCCATGCCCGCCTCCCGAGCTTCAACTCCCGCCTCCGCGAAATTTGAAAGCTCGGTGGGTTGGGCAACACCCGTCGTCTCGTCCTCCTCAGGTAGTATCTGCTGCCTTACCAGCTCTGCATACAGTTCAGCTTTAAGAACTGCCTTAACAGCAGAACGAGGCACGGAAATATCAAAGAAATCCGCGATTAACAATAAGTCATCTTTGCGACACAAATTGAACTGTTCCAGTGTAGGAAAGAGCGTAAAGTGCTCAAAGTCAAACCGCCCAGACATTATTACCAGGAAGTGCACCAACAATACCAACACACGAACACACCCCACCAAAAAAAAAAAGAGACGAGCCCCCAATTCTGTTACGACTACTCTAGGCTATAGCCCTAACAGAGAATGAGTATGATATGGAAAAGAGGGAGTGAGATGGATATGAATGAAATGACGAATTTATTCAAAGTATGGCCAAGGGATGTAACTCCAGGACACGACACAATGCTCAAAATAACAAACAAAAACGTCTCTAACCAAAATAATATCAACTACCTAACCTAATGTGATTTAAAGAAACGAAAGTAAATGACAATAACCTACCCTAACTACCTATGACAAAACAAAGAGAACGGTATAACCAAAAGAGCGTCGTGTCCTTTCTTCCCGTCTGGGCCGAACTAACAAGCAGGATTTTTATATTACACACTATTTACATATACTGTATATACACATAAATTATATACATAAACACATACAATATATACACCAGCTACCAAGACCAAAAGGGGCAAATCCAAACTCAAGTACAGGGACGAAATAATTCAAAGTCAAATTCCAGAAAATCAACCAAACAATCGAACAAACTCTATAACACACCACACGCCAATCGGGAGAATAATCTCCTCGTCTTGCTGATTTGATGGTCTTTTAAAGGCGGGACTGTGGGTCTTGGGCAGTGGACAGCCAATCCACAACAACCAGGAAGCGAAGACACGAACACCACAACGACCACCAGTGGTCGTAACAATACAATATGAAATATTGACAATGTCTCATATACAATAGAATGACTGTACATGATGGCAGGTTTGGTTTACGTTAAGCCATGTCCTACACTTATGTTTAAGTGTTACCGTTAGCTCTCTCTTAACTCCAAAGGTAGATAACTGCACTAATGCTCTGTTGGTCCAGACGTGCTATGTCCATGTTGTACAAGACGATGCCCCCAGGGAGATGTTCAGGGCAGCTGCTACTATCCCTCTGTTACATAAACCCACTCACTGGAGCTGCAAGACCATGTAGAACCATCAACATGAAATAAGCCATCTGCAAAATGTTTAAGACAATCAAAACGAAGAAAAGGATATTTTGATAGTACATGACAGTGGTGGTACTAATAAAGTTTCCAGTATTTATGATGTGTGTTCATATAGAGACGTTTCGTAGCTTTGTGACCAGCTTGTAAAACAACGTGTTACATGGGACACAATTATGAAAAAGTTGACGGCCCCTCTTGTTAAATATGGTCTTATGTCCCCAAATTTAGCGTGAATCAGTTTAATGGTCCTTGTTACTGTACTGTTACTGTTACTGTCAGGTGCAAAGCGCTTAGCAACACTAGAACCACGTTACGCGCAACATACATGAGCAGAGAAACGTGTGGAAACGCTGCACTGCTGTCAGTGATGTCTGCCGTCAGTCTGCAGCTCTTAAACAGAGGGAGAAATACAAAATACTAAATAAACTGCAGGTGTGAGGGGTGTGTTAGTATGTGGGAGATTGAGAGCAGGGGAGTGGTTGAGGGTGTGTGTGTGTGTGTGTGTGTGTGTGTGTGTGTGTGTAAACTAATTCAAATATATTTGATATCATTAGCTAGAGGTTTTCTCCTTTAACACGACATCACATTGATGCATCTCTGTATGTCAAAACAACAAATCAATGGATCATGACTATAGTTAATTAATTTGTGACTTGTTTTAAGCATGTATATAAATAATTGTGTATTCAATTGTGTAATACATCTGTATGTTTAAAAACTGACAGACTAAATGCTTTTCTAAATCCAAAAAACTACACCAGGTCCACCATTTAATTTTGATTTGACATTTTTGAGATATTAGCAGTTAGCTATTTTCATCGAGACATGCAGACAGGATTCGTCCTCAGACAGCAGTCACCGGCTTTACAAGCCACTTCTCAGTTTCCTTGGAAACTACAGGTTAATCACTAATGTCTGTAGTTTCCCACAGTTGTTCCATCACATACTTGAAGGTGGATGTTATGACAGCTGACTCTCACATACTTGAAGGTGGATGTTATGACAGCTGACTCTCACATACTTGAAGGTGGATGTTATGACAGCTGACTCTCACATACTTGAAGGTGGATGTTATGACAGCTGACTCTCACATACTTGAAGGTGGATGTTATGACAGCTGACTCTCACATACTTGAAAAGATTCTTTGCTTAAATGAGAGATTAATAATAAGGAAAGTAGTGGAACAAATGAAAATATCGTTATGTGATTTAAAAAATATGGTGTCAAGATTGTTTGCTTTTATTTACTTTATTGTTAAAATTGTTTTGTTATCATTAATTGGAGTACCTACTGTAGTTCTAGTGAAACACTGGGCCAGTTCCCCAACTAAATTATATATATATGCTATAAATACTTGCTATACTGAATTAAAATTCTGTTCACTTTATGTTCGAGCTGGCAAAAAGGCCGAGTATAAAAGAAGGAAACAAAAAAGAAACAGTTGACTGGCAGTAATGACTCTCAACGCAGCTCCATGGGCTCTGATGAGCTCTGGCCTTCTGAGAGCAGTGTGTTGGCTGAAGATGTGGAAGAAACAATGTGTGTGTGTGTGTGTGTGTGTGTGTGTGTGTGTGTGTGTGTGTGTGTGTGTGTGTGTGTGTGTGTATCTGTGTGTGTGTGTGTGTGTGTGTGTGTGTGTGTGTGTGTGTGTGTGTGTGTGTGTGTGTGGAACAAACAATGTGTGTGTGTGTGTGTGTATCTGTGTCTGTGTGTGTGTGTGTTTTATGTGTGTGTGTTTGTGTGTTTTATGTGTGTGTGTTTGTGTGTTTTGTGTGTGTGTGCGTGTTTGTGCATATATATATATATATATATATATATATATATATATATATATATATATATATATATATATATATATATATATATATGTGTGTGTGTGTGTGTGTGTGTGTGTGTGTGTGTGTTTGTCTGTTTGACTGTGTGTATGTGTGAGTTTGTGCATATGTGTGTGTGTGTGTGTGTGTGTGTGTGTGTGTGTGTGTCACACTGTGACAAGTTTAAGTTCTTTTGTTCTGATCATTATTTCTTCAGTTTAATTTGTTATGATTTTTCCAGTTCAGTTTCACATTTGCGTTACATCATCAATTATTCTAATAAGAAAGCTCAGCTTTAGCTGCTCTTATGTTCCTTATTGAGTTATCTCGAAGTGATTTAAAGATGTGCGTGCCATTACTTTGGCCTCATTTAACTGCTCTTTTTAATGCAAGGTCTTCCTCTTCTTTTATAACCAGAGGGCTTGATTATGCAATATGAAGGTGTTCTTTTGTCTAGGTTTGTGTTATACCTTCCTAATGAAGTTGTCAAAAAATATTGCAACGGTTCTTAATGTCTTTACCAGACAGAATATTAGACCAATCAGTTTGTTTTAGAGCAGTTTCAAAATTATGCATTTTATTTCTTGGAATTCTCTGGTGTTAATGCTCCATTTGAACAGTGTTTTCAAGCCATTTTTGTGAGTTCCCACACCAATGAAATTATGGTTAGACAAACCAATTATGAGATATTATTCTCTCAAAAAACCTATAAGTATTTGTTCTTTTGTGCAATTACATTTTTTAAAGAATGCTATGTTGATGTTCATAAACTATTAGATAATGGTGGTTAAAACATTTACTGGAGATAACGACACATTCAGTCCAGTAGAGTCCAGAGCTTATGCACCCATCCAATGAGACATCGGTTACTTCCCCAGAGGATCCGCCCTCCACCCTCTACACATTGAAACCAGAAACAGTCGATGTACTAGTTGATTGGTCTTTGAGACAACATTGAACATGTTCGTTTGCAACATGGATGTCAGATGAATCTTTGCATGATTCAGAGTTTGGAAAAAGTTCAGGGCATGATGTTTTTGTGGGGGTGGAGTTTATTGGGGGGTGGAGTTTATTGGGGTGGAGTTTATTGGGGGGTGGAGTTTATTGGGGCTTTTGTTATTAGATTGGTAGTACTCTCCAATGCTGGAGGTTTGTGGTTGCCATATGAGTAAAGTCCCTGTTGGTCTCCAGCCATGTTGCTGTGGTTATAAGCTCAGTGCTGTGTGCTGTGTTTGCGCTTATATATTATTATGTCATCACAGAGGCAGAGATGGACACGGACCAGAATCCAATGCTGCCCCTATCACCCCCCCCCCCACCCCCCCCACCCCCCCCCCCCCCCCCCCCCCCGACATGTTGAGTTCCCTGGATCTGAAGACAGACATGTGAACAAGTCACACCGTAACAAGTTGCAAGTAACAAGTAAGTCTCAAGTCTTAAACTTCAAGTCCTAGTCAGATGTAATTTCAATATTTAACACAATTGATGCAGCTGATTAGTAGTATATTAAGTTAGTCAGACTAACTAACGTTAGGTTCGCTTGAGTGCGATGTCGTCACAATTGTCGTCGTCACCTAAACCCCCCACCCCCCCCCCCCCCCCCCCACCCGTGACTTCACAAATTCAACACTGCTGCCTAAGCAAGTCGCAAGTCTTCAGTGATGTTGTCGAGTCAAGTCACAAGTCATCAGTTTAGTGACTCGAGTCTGTCTGAAGATACTCAAGACAGACAAGAGTAGACACTATAATCAGACATATATACATGTGTAAACCAATGTAAAACAATATGTCATGGAAAAGTGCTTGTTCTATATAAACTGGTGGATAACAAGCAAGTGTGCAGGACCTGTTAGACAGGCGGAGTTAAAACAGGTGCATTACCTGTTTAGGTGTGGTGTGACAGCCTGGTGTACTCTAGTTATGTTTCATAAAAATGCATAACAGCATGCAGACAGAATCTGTACGGACAATGTGAGTAATTGTTGTGCAACCCTCATTGCACATAGAGCCCCTGTGAAAAGAACAGCTGCTTAAACTGCACAGGAGGATAAACAGACCAGGGCTTTGTGTCTAACTGTACTGAGATTATCTGGGAACCTTTCATAAACATTTGTTAAATAAAAAAAACAAACCCACCCCAATAAAATAAGCAGTGCTTAATCACGCCTGAAAATAACTTGCTAACAATCCTTATGGCCTAATAATTGATTAATTGAATTCATGAATAAATTCATTAAATAATCAAATGAATAAATATAAATCTCTATGTAAAATGATGCTGTAATTATTCTTGTATATGGAGGGTAATGTATGAAACGGTGAGGGTCAACATTCGTTTTGACGGTGTGTACCGTGTTGCATCAACAATCCCAGCAAAGTAAAACTAAATCAAATTTCAGCAGAAACACAATTTCAGGTTCAAACAGAACTCTTATTGGCCACCAGTGTTCAGAGTGTGTTTAATACCTGTGGTCTACCTGTCAGAAACTCCAATATCCAGCGTCGGGTGAGCCTGTATCACCCCTGTCCTCTGAGTTCTATGACAATTTGCCAGGTATTAATGGCCCCAAACGCCCAGCTGTAATGGACCAATTGCGTTCTGACATGACTGCCCTGCCTGTCAGATGTGTGTGTGTGTGTGTGTGTGTGTGTGTGTGTGTGTGAGATCACTCTACGGCTGTGTGGGATCCCGGGGAAACGTCACCTAGCAACCTGCCGTCTCAGCAGGCGAACGGCGATGGGTTGCAATCATGGGACGGGGGGATTTATTTGTGACTTTGCCCATTTTTCTCAGACAGCTAACGGCGACCACGGTGGACGTAAAGTCAAAGACGTCGGGCCACGTCAGCTTTGATTTACTGGGGGAAAAGGCACAGTGGCGGGTTTCCTGAGGCGAACTGGAGCGGTTTTAAATGACAGTTTGAGAAAGGTCTTCCAGGAACCGAAGCTGCAGCTCCGAGCTTCTTGCGAGGGCGTGAGATGATGATCCAGCTGGCTTCAAATTCCAAGTTTCCAAGTTTCCAATCATCTCTCTGCTACACCACAGTGATTTATGCACATCACACACACCGAGAACTGAAGCACAAAGTCTCCTGTCTCTCGTGCAGTGGTAGCTGACCCTTTACTTCCCGTTTTTAATACACATATGTATAAAAGGGTAAACTACCGAAGATCTTATACTAGGTTTCCCTTCAGTGCAGTGCATGTGTTTTGAAAGAACTGTGTTAGGTTGCATTGGTTGAAATCTCCATCTTGGACTAAAACAGCTTCTGGGTGTAAATGTGACTGTTCTGTGTCGATATCAGAGTTTGGGCTGTTGGAGGTGGACGCAGTTCAAACCAGCGAGGGACGGAAGACTGTGTGAATAAACAGGATTTCAGCACCTGACCTTTCCAACTCCCAGAGCACCATTCATGCACCATGTATCTTTATTGGTTTAAAAAAAGAACAAAAACAACAAAAAAACAAAACAAAAACGCTTTCCACCTTCACTGTAAAGTGCTGTGATTATGAGCCAGAGATTTCAGCCTTTGTGTTTGAGGTACATGAGTTCACTCAAATCCCAGCACAGTAGGCACTCCGTATAAACGGCATGTAAAGGAATGAGCAGCCCCACACTGAGAACATTAAAGATCTCCTGCGTTAGGCTGCTGCAGAGATAAACTTGAGCCAATAGAATTTCACTGTGACCTTTAATCATACGCTGCAGTTGTCATAACTGGTATCCCATGTGCTTTTCCCGCTCCATCTGTAATCTCAAGGCCGTTTCTGGGGGGTTTCATCCTTGTGTTTTTGTTCCACCTGATACCCACAGTCGCACGACGGAGTTGAATGGGAGACAGGAGACGGCCAACATCTGACCATCAGCAGATCCAGACCACCATTCACACCATCTGTTCATCAGTTATAAAAATAACATCTCCACCGTCTTTCTCTGAGGCACATAGATTCAACTCCCTGCAGAGACACAGATACGAAGAGAAGGGCTTGGATCTCATTTGGTCCAAAATCATTTTTACCCAGCTTGGTCAAAGGAGCGTTTGGATCCACTTAAAAATATCAGCAGGCTGACTGTTAGTTAGAAACCGTGAGTGTGACTCATTCACATTAGCGATCTGGCCCCCAATAGAGCAGCATTCATTTTTAATGACAATTGCATACAGAAGTGTTCCTTTGTGTCTGCGGCCTCATACTCATAGTATAGCACAAATGTTTTCACAACTATCTGAGTTTTCTGAAAGTATGCCACTATACGCAGTGGCAGCAAAGAGTTGGTCTATTCAGGTTCAGTAAAGATGGCTTTTGATTTTGTAATTATGTTATGAATTGCAACATATTTTAGACTGCTTGTCAAAAAATATGGAAATTCAGTGACTAAGGGCTAATTTCATTACCTTCCAAGCCCTTAATTAATTTTTATTTATGAATTTCAAGGTTTTTTAAGTCCAGTGGGAAACACAGGTCTGAGGAATTAATATTTTCTCATATTTTCCAGCATAATTATTTTGCATAATATAGTATCTATGCATTATATATTCTGTCTCTCTTTGCCTATCTCTGTCTCTCTCAAATCAAGTGAAGATGGTTTTATTGGCATGCCTGTAGAAAATAAAATATTGCCAAAGCATTGGAAATGTTGACATCTTTAATTTCACAAAACAACAACAATAGCAAAAATATCAAAATCACAACCACAATGATTCATAATTTTAATGATCTGTTAATAATAATAACATAATAACAGATGTTTAAATGACATCTAGTAAGTGATCAAGACATTAACAAGAAATTCTAACTACTTAATATGTAAACACATTGTGCAAAGAGGACTGATGTGTTGATGGGGTTGTTGTAGTTGTGGTAAGAAGGAATGAGGAGTGGAGAGATGAGAGGAGGAGAGATGAGAGGAGGAGAGGATAGGAGGAGAGGGCAAAAGGAGAGGATTATAGGAGAGGGTAGAGGAGAGGAAAGGAGAAGAGAGGAGAGGAGGAGAGGGGGAGGAGAGGAGAGGAAGAGAAGGTGACACTGACTCTCATGCAGTGACATGCTGCTACATATTGTGCAGCAGGAGGTGATGTGTGTCCTGCTCCAAGAAAGATTTGTCATTTTTCATGTTGGGTCATACTATTGAAATTTGGGTGTATGTTTTGTATTATTAATGTGAAAAATGTCATGTAGGATTTAAAATGTTTCACAGTAAAGAGAAAGTGCACCTCTGTCTCAACCTCATCATGCACTCACCACATGTTCCTTCTGGCTCTGTCAGGTTCAGTAAGGAGATACTATTATAATTCATATTGTTTAGGGCTCGATGACACTGATTTACCTGTAGTTTCACAGTCTAAATGTTCCAAATAGTTCTTGTTATTTTGGTTTGTTATTGGATGTAGGTTTGGTGGTGAAGCAGCTCTGGTGGGAGTCTGATCTGGTGGGAATCTGGTGTGGTGGGAGTCTGGTGTGGTTGGAGTCTGGTCTGGTTGGAGTCTGATCTGGTGGGAGTCTGATCAGGTGAGAGTCTTGTGTGGTGGGAGTCTGATCAGTTGAGAGTCTGGTCTGGTGGGAGTATTATCTGGTTGGAGTCTGGTGTGGTGGCAGTCTGATCTGGTGGCAGTCTGATCTGGTGGCAGTCTGATCTAGTGGGAGTCTTGTGTGGTGAGAGTCTGATCTGGTGAGAGTCTGGTCTGGTTGGAGTCTGATTTGGTGGGAGTCTGGTGTGGTGGGAGTCTGGTGTGGTGGGAGTCTGGTCTGGTTGGAGTCTGGTGTGGTTGGAGTCTGGTGTGGTGGAAGTCTGATTTGGTGGGAGTCTGATGTGGTGGTAGTCTGGTCTGGTTGGAGTCTGGTCTGGTGGCAGTCTGATCTGGTGGGAGTCTGGTCTGGTGGGAGTTTGGTCTGGTGGGAGTTTGATCTGGTGGGAGTCTGGTCTGGTTGAAGTCTGGTGTGGTTGGAGTCTGATCTGGTGGGAGTCTGATCTGGTGGGAGTCTGGTCTGGTGGAAGTCTGATTTGGTGGGAGTCTGGTCTGGTTGGAGTCTGGTGTGGTTGAAGTCTGGTGTGGTTGGAGTCTGATCTGGTGGGAGTCTGGTCTGGTGGGAGTTTGATCTGGTGGGAGTCTGGTCTGGTTGAAGTCTGGTGTGGTTGGAGTCTGATCTGGTGGGAGTCTGATCTGGTGGGAGTCTGGTCTGGTGGGAGTCTGATCTGGTGGGAGTCTGATCTGGTGGGAGTCTGGTCTGGTGGGAGTCTGGTCTGGTGGGAGTCTGATCTGGTGGGAGTCTGGTCTGGTGGGAGTCTGATCTGGTGGGAGTCTATTAGTAGTTACAGGATCAGTGAGCCTCAGAACCAGCCGACTAAGAGAATTGCTATTAGCGTTCAGTTCTTGGGTCTGTAGCACCTTAAAACGCAGAGTTTCTCTGGGACTGGTTCTTTAAATGCATCCATAAATGCAGGGATCTTTTTTTATATGTTTAATTCTCCATGCATGAGTGGCCATTTTCCTTAGGGCTTTTAGAATGACTCAGCAGAATTCTACATGCAGGGCTTCGATTGGATGTTTGTCCCATCTAGTGTAACTATGGTGACTGAATGGCCCTTGTTTTTATATAGTGGAATGAGCTGTATTACACTATCATATAATTCAGACCAAACTGAAATGAGTGTATCAAAGCTGTTAAACGTTCTTTTTATTGAATATAGTGCTCTGTGAGCTTTTTCCTTGAGTGTATTGACTGCCTTGCTGAAGCTCCCTGCTGCAGTGGTGATGAGGCTGAGGTGTTTATCCTGACTCATGTCCTCTAAGGCGGTGGTGTCTAGAACAAACTTCTCTGGGTTTCTTTTGGAAGATCATCATGTTTGTCATTTTTAGGTTTACTGCCTGGGCCGAGTTCTGCTGAGCAGATCCCCTGCATGTCCGGCTGCTTTTGAAACCCCTGTGCGGTGGTTGACAGCATAGACTGTGTTTGACAGCAATACTAGGTTACGTGCCTACAGCAAGAATCTAACTTCCCTGTCTTGTAAAGTGAGTTCAGGATATGCAAACCCTCCCAACTGCACTGCTAATTCGTTGATGTAAATATTGAATCGTGTTGGACTTAGACTATATCCCTGACTCACTCCCCAGGTGAGTGTGCGGAGATACTGGGCCCGGTGGGGTGAAAGGTGTGTGTTACGGGAGCAGACGTTGTGGGGATGTAGACAGTAAGTGGTCTGAGGATTCCACCAGCCTGTGTGGAACTGGGTGAGACCTTGCAGCCCAAAGCTGCGTCACACAAATACACGCCATGCGAGAATGGAGCCCACTGTCGTGAGCGACGTCTGGCTGGGGGGCTTTTGGTAAAGCAGCACATCTGGGGTGGGGGTGGGGGGTCTCCTGAAGGTCTCCTGAAGGTCTCCTGAGGGTCTCCCTTCTCAAGAGCTGCTGTGCATGACCAGCAGTGTTTCTGATGTTCCCACCATCTGGGGATCTTATGGGACGTCCAGGAACGTCTGGCCGGAGTCGGTTGGAAACACCACACCAGCACTTCACATATCTGGACTGGCTGGTGTGGGCTGGGAGGGGGGAGCGGAGGGATCAGCACCCATAGCTGTGTCCCGGGAAGGGAAGGAACGTGTCTCCGTCCTGCACTTGTTCTTTGAGGTTTTGGAGCTGCATGGCACGTCCTCT
>NW_027506892.1:1231808-1261808 GCF_052324685.1 Brachyhypopomus gauderio
TATTTACTGCTGAGCCCAGAGGGGCGTTTTGGAGATGCCACACACTTTAGATTAAATCAGCAGGCACTCTTCATGCACTCGTGCTGAGAGGCACCGGGGGAGGCGCCGGGCTCTGAGGGCAAAGCAGCAGCAGGAGCTCACGAGGATCTGCTGTCTGCTGCACCAGCCCAACACCGCCCAACACCAGCCCAACACCACCCAACACCACCCAGCACCAGCCCAACACCACCCAACACCAGCCCAACAACACCCAACACCAGCCCAACACCACCCAGCACCACCCAACACCACCCAGCACCACCCAGCACCACCCAGCACCACCCAACACCAGCCCAACAACACCCAGCACCACCCAGCACCACCCAACACCAGCCCAACACCACCCAACACCAGCCCAACACCACCCAACACCAGCCCAACACCAGCCCAATGCCGCCCAACACCAGCCCAACGCCGCCCAACACCAGCCCAACACCAACCCAACACCAGCTCAACACCGCTCAACACCAGCCCAACACCTCCCAACACTGCCCAACACCGCCCAATACCAGCCCAACACCACCCAGCACCAGCCCAACTCCACCCAACACCAGCCCAACACCAACCCAACACCAGCTCAACACCGCCCAACACCAGCCCAACACCTCCCAACACCGCCCAATACCAGCCCAACACCACTCAACACCAGCCCAACACCAGCCCAACTCCACCCAACACCAGCCCAACACCACCCAACACCAGCCCAACACCACCCGACGCCACCCAACACCACCCAACGCCACCCAACACCACCCAACACCACCCAACACCACCCGACGCCACCCAACACCAACCCAACACCACCCAACACCACCCAACACCACCCAACACCAGCCCAACACCACCCAACACCAGCCCAACGCTGCCCTGCTGCAGCAAGCTCAGAACATACGGCCTCTCTCTCCTCCGCTGTGACAGAGGGATGGGCATAGACTGAGAGAGAGAGAGAGAGAGAGAGAGAGAGAGAGAGAGAGAGAGAGAAAGAGAGAGAGAGAGAGAGAGAGGCTCAGCAGAGAGAGACAGAAACAGAAGCAAAGAAAGAGAAAGAGAGACAAGAAGGGAGGGAGAGACTCAACAGAGAGCAAGAGAGAGAACGCAGGATGGAGTACTGCACACATCTGTTTGTTTTCTACAACAAATCCCCCCTCTGCAACCCCCACGTAGGATCAGTGAAAACCTTGCTGGATATAAATATAGGAGTGGAACAGAGGGAGGGAGGGAGGGAGGAGGGAGGAAGAGAGGGAGGAGGGAGGGAGGAGGGAGGGAGGGAGGGAGGAGGGAGGGAGAGAGGGAGAGAGGGAGGGAGAGAGGGAGGGAGAGAGGGAGGGAGGGAGGGAGGGAGGGAGGAAGAGAGGGAGGAGGGAGGGAGGGAGGGAGGGAGGAGGGAGGGAGGGAGGGAGAGAGGGAGAGAGGGAGGGAGAGAGGGAGGGAGGGAGGGAGTGAGGGAGGGAGAGAGGGAGGAGGGAGGGAGGAAACATGCCTGGACATATTTCACAGTTTCCTCTGAGCTCAGTCTACAAAGGTTAGACAAGTTGTCCAGGGTGTCTCAGAACACACCTGTTCCTGTTACATTATCAGTTGTGAAGCTTCTTGGGAGGTTCGGTCTACATCACGTGTTACATGCGGCGGGTCTGTGTGTGTCTGACACTGTGGGGTTTTCACTTCTTACTGCTCACACTAAGATGCTACACACTCATGTAACTTGGTGTATCTTTTTTGAACTGAAAATCTACACCTTTCTGCATCGTGGAGTAATTCTCACGTGACGGCTGCAGTCTGCTCCTGTCCCCGCCGCATGATTAGTGACAGCCGCACGTGCTGTTTTATCTCTCCCCAAACAGGCCGCCGGCTGCCTGCGGTTTGCACACCTCCAAAAGCGTTTAAATTCAGCTCCCTGCTAATCGCATGTAAGGGTTTGCAGGGATGTTAGCTGACCCACTGCAGCTGAACACCTCCTGCTCTTTGTAACCCTTCTCACACGCACTCACACACACTCTCGGGATGTCAACAGGCCAGTTTTGACGAGCGGAGGGCTGTTTGGTGTTCTGTCGGCCCGAGTAACGCCGTCAGCCTGCTGGAGGATGAACGCACCTTCCGGGAATTCTGGGTGGGGAAATGGTAGATCTGTAGGTTGTCACTGAACATTCAAAGCTCAGTTTCCAAACGGGGGTTTTTGGTCACCACGTGCAGATGGGAAGGCCGGCCGGGATCCTCACAGGGACGAAGATGTGATGGACCCAGGTGATGACCTGGGAACACTAAGGAAGGTCTTAAGGATACGAGAGCAGCGTAGATCAAAAGGAACATTAAAGGATCACTGCAAAGAGTTGAAGAACGCACCACCCACCATCTCACCATCTGGGACACGGAAATATGGGAAAACAACGTTTTCCAGGAAATTTCTCAAGCTCCTTCATAGGTGTTTCATGCAACTGCAACTTTGAAGTTAAATTTACACTGCATTTCAGTGTGATGTATACATGAATCACATAAAATCATTAACCAAGATTTACTGTCAATTTACTGATTTAAGAATTTAAGATATAGTATTTGGCATTTGATATAAGGCCATTTGAGTCATTGCTTGACAGATCAGAACTCTGTTTCCCCAAATGTATGGTAGTGCCACAATGCTTTTGGTAAACCTGTCCTAGATTTATAGAATTATTTGTTTACTTGAGCAACTATCTAAATGTCTGGATAAGGTCAAATATAAAATCCAGAAGACACACTGATGTTGAACTTATGTTGAACCTTTTTTTTTGGAGTTTTTAAACTTGAACTGCATCTGCCTGAGTATCGTGCTTCAGTCCAACATCCTCTGTGTAGAGAACGTAGCAGCGGATTACACTGAGTTCAGCATTGCAATTTATTTTAGTCCAGAGATTTGATGATGTGCGATTTCCACTTTGCAGAATGTGTTTGGAGAGCTTTGGGTGTGCTGGAAGGAGAAGCCAAATTCTTCCACTCCTCAGCCGAACTCCTGAACTCAAACGGACAATGTCTTATTAGTATTAAGAAGAGTCTCAACTAATGCAATAATACTGCGCTGTCTCAACCACAAGGCTCTGGCTAGATGCTGGTCGTGACATTGGCCATAGGACATTCTGCACATGGTCTCTTAGGACGTCATTTAAAGATCCAGATTGGTGGTCTCACTGGGTGCTGATCTGTGAGCAGGACAGCATTTGCCTGATTGAGCTCAGGGGTCAGGCTGAGGTCAGAGGGTCAGGCTGAGGTCAGGGGTCTAGGTTCTAATCAGTACTTATAAACGAATTTTGCCCATGGCAAAGGCAAAAAAGTACATGCTGGGTTTATTCAAACTAGGGTGAGCTTCTGTCAGCGCTATGACCCAGGTCATGATGGCCAACACCAGCACACTGTCCATCCCTGTGTCATTTTTATATCAGCCATATTGTAGGCCCAGCTCAAATTACATTTATGGTATTTGGCAGACGCTTATCCATAGTGACTTATATAATACTGATATAATTATCAGTAAAAGAATATTACAGTGGAGGTATTGGACAGCTTCTGGGACCTTGGTGTCCATGTCAGACAGTGCCTGGTTCTGGTCCTACCACATTAACTCCCTGGTGGAGGAGACCTGTCTTTACCACCTTAAAAACTACCCTCCATGGTGCTAAACAGCTTCTCCACCTGAGGGCCATTCTGATGGGAAGCCTTACAGCTTTGTGTAACTGCACCAAGCAGGAGAGTCAGGGGCACCAGACGGACGTTCGTTCAGCGGAGCGCATCATCCGTTCTGAGCTCGCAGACCTGCCGTACATCATGAACTAATGAAATACATTATTGTTCCAGGAGCTAGTTCTAAACGCACACGCCACAAAGCACAATCTGTTATTCCAGAATGAGGCGCATTACATAACAAACTGAATAAAGGGATATAAAGTGAGTGGAAGTTTGGAATAACTCTACCGTTAATTGGATCACCTCTGTTCAGGAACTCAGAAGGCTGTTTGCAGAGGAGTCTGTGTAATGCAGAGTACTGTTTTGCTTCAATTAGATGTATATGCAAACTTCTCACTCCCATTACCACACATCACCACACACACTACACACTATAAAAAAGTGTTGGGACCCTTGCATCCTACCACTGTATTATTCTATTTAAATAGCATGTCTGGGAAAAGGAACCTGTCTCACAAACAGTAATCATGTAACTATAATTAAATTCCCCTGGTTGAGGCTGTCGTCCGTTTGCAGAGTGGCAGATTTGAGATGGAAGAGTTTTGGGTTGGATTTAGAGTCCTGGTAGCGGTGGCCCAACAGCTCAAGCACCCTGAGCTTGTGTCCTCGAACATGACCGTGGGGAGTGGCTGCCGTCACCAACGTTCAGGTGACGTAACGGTTTTACGGCGATAAGCCGCTAAGATCAAACTAAAAAAGTGCAGGATTAAAAGAGTGAAATCAGAGCAAGAGGTCACGTTGGGTCACGTCAGGACGTCCTGTGGTGCAACCTGCTGTGACAGATGTAACATGCCTGTTGTGGACACACATGGGCTCAGTATGGAAGAGATTAACGGGACAGTTTTCCAATGGCATAAATCAATGGTTGTTCTTTTGTGAGTTACTGCCTGTCTCCTGCCCTACTAGGTGCTCGATGTATCCATTCTTCACACCGTTGTGTGTGAGAATCTCCAAGCTCTTTGCTATCGACACATGTTTCAATCATTGCTAATCTCCATTGTGTGTATGTCTAAGGTTACAAGTGAAAGTTTTGAGATAATAACGCTCTCGATTAATGTAATGCTAAATTCAGGACTCTTCATCACTAGCTTTCTGGACAGGTGCTGGGGGTGTGGTTTAATCTGAATTTAATCTCCAGCCCATATGGTCCTCTGGATCAAGGCAAAAGTCAGAGCTGCGTAGCGCTGTAGTGATGGTAATGACTGCTTGCATGAACACAGTCCACGATGAAGCTACAGAAAAACACACAGTGACTACATTACATGTTGCAAAGATACGCAGAGGAATTGGAAACGTGTCCATTTTCAGTGAAGATGGGAAGCACATTGCTTTTCTGTGGTTGAAAAAATGTTTATTGATTTTACATGTTTACGGTCTAACAAGAAATATATGTTAATATTGATCCAACACTGTATGATCCACAGTTTTCAAAGTTGAAATTTGTGTGCACAATTTGCTGTTGCACTGTGATCAATAATCAGATTATCAACAGTCAATGGTTCGTTTTTAGATGACCACAACATGCTTGTTTGTGTCAGTAAAGAGATATGGATTTGCTAAACAAGATGTGCACTTAAACACCTTTAAGATATATATATTTTTTATTTATTTAAAGAGATATACACCTGTAACCCAGCTTAGGAGAATGTCAGGTTTTAACCTTCATGAAAACTTTCTAAAAACTTTATAAAAAAGAACTCGAGCACAAACTAATGCATAAAAGGAGACATATCATGTCCAGGAAGAGGAGATTTTGGCAGGAGTATCGAAATGAATTGTTTCCAATGGCCACAGCAGACCGTTGACTTCCCACAAGATCTCTGTGAGCTTTCTGATGGACACAGGTCAGGCGTGTGGGAGCGGCCTGGTGTACTACACACCTAACAGACAGTGAATGGACGCCAAGCGCAGAGATCACATTAAAAGACCCAGTGTTAAAACTCACTTAGCGTCTGAGAGAGCTGGCAGTAAGAATCAGTCCTTGATCCTTAATTTGTGTTGTATTTGACATTGTCATCCAGGAATCCAGTCACTGTGAGTTACAGTTGCATAGCAGTTTTTAGGCTGAGGTGTATGTGAAGAGACTGTCCTTAAAAATGTCTTGAATTCAGAGATGGATCAGGTTCAGAAAGTGAAGTCAATATCCTTTGAACATGAGGAAGACCTGCTATAAGGAGGAAGACCTGTTAGGAACAGCGAGGCTGCGGTTAGGATTCCAGCCAATCACACCGCTCTGCTGAGATCTCATTAGCATTCCCCGCATGCAGCCGAGTCTCCACACACGCTCATTGTTTAAACTTCAGTGTAAGGTCAGCGATGGGGCCAGACGATATTAGAAAATTGGAGAAAATGTGAGTCACACAAGTCACGTAAATGTGTGATTCCCTTGAGTTGGGCTCTTTCAGCTTTAAAGAGCTGATGCCTCATTTGTGCTGTGTAGTGACGGCTCTGACACGGAAAGGGTTTTCTCTTCCCTCCCTTAACGTTGAGTATGTTTGTCAAATGCATCCCTCACGCATGACCCTGAGAAGCAGATTACTGACCTGTTTATGTCCTGCACTCTGTTTTATCTGTGTGTTAAGGAAGAGAGCTGTAGTAGTAACACCTCTCATCACCTGTGTGGGTGGGACAACCCCGCCCACCTTTGCTAAATGATGTTATCAAGAAATAGTGACCACTGGCCCTCTGGTCCCTTATGAAAGCTTGACAATAAAATGCACTAAAAAGGGTCAGATGACACGACCACGATGACCATGAGCAGAGTGATGTATAGAGTGCAGGGCGGGTGGCATCAACAGGGCGGGGCGGTCAGCAGGGTGGGGGGCGGTCAGCAGGACGTGTTAACAAACTCAGAGCTCATCCACAACTCACTAACTGCTCTAAGATCTCTGCTCTTTCTTCCTGTATTATGATCTGTATTACGAAAGGTATCTCAAACCCAAAGACAAACTGGTTGTGCATGAAGCAGTAATTCAGTGGCAATAATTCAGGTTTTCTTTTTAACTTCAGTTCTACATAAATAAATGAGAAATGTAGGATGCCATGCTGAATACAGACTTAATGAGAAGCTAACGGAGGTAAAATCTCATTCGCCAAAGTGAGAGCTATTCAGGACTTGACACATAATGCTCTCAAAGACCTCCGTAACCCAGATGAGAAACAGGGTAATGGCGTGGCTTACAGAATGAGTTTTCTGCACTTACAATGCTCTGCTCATTGACTGCTGCAGAGGATGTTATTTGTTAGGACACGTTTGCATATGTGTAAAGTTAAGGGGACCGTCTTGAGGTTTATAATGAAAGGCAAGGTTCTAGCAAATATAATAACACCACTGGCGTTACACAAGTGGTAGTAGCCAAAGTCTAGAATGACTCTATATAGTTATAAGTAGATGAAGCAATCATAGGCCCCTCTGCCCCTCCAACACACACACAAACACTTGAACAGACAAACCTTTTGCACAAAAGAGTAAAGACTGATGTTGATGAAGCTCCCAGGAGTTTAGTCCTGAGTTTATTCCTGAGTTTAGTCCTGAGATTAATCTTTCTGTGAAGCTAACACCTTTACCTCCTCGCTCAACTGCGCTCAGGATACGTTGATGGAACACGTGAGATCACGGATACAGAAACGAGACTGAACTCTGAATCTGTGTTGGGGTGCGGAGCTCTGCAGGCTGACCCAGGATCAGCCAGAGAGTTGATATCCCACATCTAGCCCACAGGTGGTGCAGGCATCTGCTGTTGGGAATAGAAACGTCCAGTGTGATGTTCTCAGACTCCACAGACACTGTTAGCAGGAAGATGGAAAGATGATGATGATGATGATGATGATACTAATGATGCGGCATAATTGTTTTGGTCAGTGTGCATTAGCCTACAGACCAAGTGCTATAAACTAATCAAACCATGTACATTAAACTATAGTACAATGTTTGTCTGGGACAAATATCAATCTGGCCACTGGATTATTAACATCTTCTGCTATTTTCTTTCTGCTGATACAAATGAATTCATGAACTTCTCATTTCAGAGATGGTGGTGTAGGGCTGACACGCTGTCCTTGACTACACTCAAGGATCATGGATAAAGGAGGAGGGGCGTAAACGCGTGATGAAAGGTGAACACAGAGCAGGTGTGTTCAGGAGACAGTGAGAGGTGAGTCATGAACAGGACTAAAGACAGTTTGTGGTTGGGGAGGAAGGAGGGACTCTGATATGTTGTGACTTAATAATCCCGGCTTAGCCAATGGCCCTGCTGCCTTAAGCATCTAATGCCTTTTGCTTTTGTATGTTTTTGGTAGGCATAAAAGTTATATGTGGCTAGGCTTAAAATGTATGCATTATTATTATCATCTAGCCTTCTGCATGGCTTACTTTATAATAATAGCCTGGGTTGATTTCTGTTATGGTGAATAGAGAAACAAAACAAATGTGACTGAAAACTTTTGAAGCTTTCATGAAGACGGCATTATGGGTAATGTAGTACCTGCAGGGACAACACGTGGTGCTATTGTTTGTGTTGTGTAGTTCTGCCCAACAACACAGATTAAACATAAAGCATTAAGCCTTTCGTTATTGACCTTAGAAGCACATGACTATAATGGGACACAGACACATTTTGCAGGGGTGCGTGCTGAATTAAAGTGGGTCTAGTGACTCCCCTGTAGTGAACTATATAGGGACTTGTCTGAAGCCTCTCCTGAGAAATTGGACACCACAAGAAACTGTTGACACTCCAGATAGAAGCTAGCGCAATAAGTAGGTCGCACATCCAGACACAGCTAGGAATTTCTAGTCAACTTTAAAGGTTGACTGAGCACAGTGATCCTCATTAGCTGAATACAGCATTTTAAGCTGCTTGGGGCCAGTTGTTTCTAAATCGTATGTTGTACCAGTGTATTTTCATCCTCAGAGCATTTCTGAGCTTGACCTTCTAATGGCGAGAGTAAAAACTGTTAATGTCTAAACTACACTAAAACATCTGCTACACATTGTCTGTGACTTTGTTACAATGTTGTTACAACGTCTATAGGAAATACTACAAAGCATCTTTGTGAAAACGACACTTTGTTTAGTTTTACAGCCATCCTTGATAAAGTCATATAATATAATCAGCATTATGTCATCATGCAAAAAACCCCAAAACTAAACAAAGCAAAACAAAATTCTGAGCATTTCTCTCTGTCCAGTGTTATGACACATCTTAAATATCACCAAAAAGCTGTGCCACTTGGCATCATGAAATTAACCTTAAGTTGATGAAAGCAACTTTTATGACTGGAAACATATGTTTAAGTTATCTTATGTCTGTGTTTTGTAGTCTTCTAAAACATTGATGTGAGAATCCACCAGTATGTTCTTCATGTGAAGATGAACCAGACACAATCCTGAGTTCATCCTGCTAAAACTTCAGCCCTTTTCCTGAATGCAAATTTGCCCCAAGGGATTTTCAACATACAATGACTTCGTGAACTGATTGGGTCACTCCTGTAGTGTGAAGAACGCAGAAGACTTTTCACTTCCTTGCTCTGAGAGCCTACTGCCATAATCACAGGAAGTGCATTGTCTCACAAAGTTTGAAACTAATCGTCTCTGGCAGCATGAAGTGAAAAATGGCTAAGAAAGGTTTTCTTTCAGCCCCTCCACTGGAGACCCAAAGTTCACGACCCCCAGACCTAGGAAACCTTCTTATCAGATTCACCAGGACCTTGTTGGAGGAATTATGTCTTTCACCAGGGAAGAGGGCCTCATTTATGGCCTCCTCAGTTTACCTAAGCACATAGGTTTAAGTTTAGTATCGCATTTGGAATTTGTGAACAGACCTATATCCTAGAATGCCAGAATAAACCATGATTCTTATAACTCTACCCTTTTTAGGGGAAGCAGCTTTTCAAGACTATTCCAAAGACACCAAACTTAGATTCATTCTAATAAAGAAAGTGATAAAATTGTAGCTGAAGAACACAGGACTATCTGATCATGAAGCCAGCAATATTCAGTTTCTGGAACTAGACAATTCCACAGTGTTATCAGGACATACGTTTGAACAGAAAAATTTAATCCTGTTTCATTATTATTGAAATGATTATGTGAATTGTGTGTTCCATATTAATGCATATGTATTATTGATCATATTTCCTATGGTACTATGTTATTCCCATATGAGACTAATATCACATGTCTTTTATTCTTATTAGTGTAATGTACCATAATGTAATCTGGTTATTGTTACTACTAAGTTGATTACCTCCTCAGCTCCAGTGTGGTGAGTTAAGGAAGACTGTTAAGTCATTGATGGCTTTGGAAGTGTGAATACTATTAAAATGCCTTAATATATCCTGACAAACCAACTCTTCCTTATTCCTAAGTGATGTACCTGTAGGAAAGGTATACACCTTTCCATGTCTGTTGTAATTTAACTTTCTCTATCTTTGTCATGGTTCTGTATCTCAGTTGTTTCATAGCTTTTGTGTCCAACTGGAGGGAAACGCCTAAACTTAGTATTCACAGTCATAAGAGCTAGTCCCCCACTTATCGCAATGCCCTTGAATCAATACTAAAACTCCGTAACATAGAGAAAGAGTTAGTTGAATTAGCAGTTGGAAAGAAGCCAAAACATCGCTACAAGAAATGTGACTGGATTTCCACGAAAACGTCAATCTCAAGGAATCCAAGAACTAAGTATATAACTATATTAAGTAAAGGCTAACATCTGTTTAGTCGTGAGTTCATTTAAACTCACGTAATTTGCTCTAACACGTATCGTAAAGTTATCTTGCCCCCGCGTTTGTTTGTAGAGTTAGGATTAGTTCCGTCTTCAGAAAAAAATAATACTACTGGCATCCCTAAAGCCTGGCAAATGAGCACTCCTGTCTAAGTCCACGAAGGCCTGGATTACTCAGCCCAGTGTACAGCGGTCCGGACCGGACCCGCTCATACGTTGTCGCTCAACTTCACCGAACCGCTGGTCACTGTGAGTGCTCGCTACAACCTCGGAAAGTACACGTGGGTTCATTTTGGACCTCAAAATACCACGTATTCCTACCGGCACCAGTGACACAGACACCCGAACCTGGAAGACTCTTAAACAGTGTAAGACGTCTTCATTCATCATGCCACATTGATGCCAGTCTGGTTCACTGCTCACTTATCCTTACTATAGGACTAACGACCCAGCAGCGTGATGCATACATTTAGCCCGTTCTTAGCTTACATTTCACACCTAGCTTCCATCTAATTTTAGCATAGATATAAGACACACCAGTATATTACAGATAATATTTCTTCTATAAGGCATTTTCCTCCATTTTCATTTATTTTAATAATCATAGCTTTTGTGTTGGTTAACGTTGGTTTAAATGGCCTGTGGAGTTTTTTGTCTCATAGCTAGTTTAACTTCAATTGGTTTGTCCTTCCTCTGATTCAGTTAATAGGTTGATTAACTCTCTGAAACTAAACAAAGTTTTCAACCTTATGCATCGTATGTATTATAACATTAAATTGATGATGTCTATTGATCAATAAAATCTGCATTTGTTCATTAAACCAACTACTGTGGCTAATATAGTTCAACCAGTGGTATTGGGTCACTGTGCAGACTCGGAGCTTCACCTTCGGTAATGAGACTGAAATATCATCATATCATCTATTCCAGTGATGATTCAAATACACGTTTCCCAGGGTGTTCCAGGGTGGTGCCTCAATCAACACTCGCTACACTCCTCTTCATAATCGCCCCATGAGGTCCGAGAGCTGGTCCAGCCTGCGCCCTCTCAGCCCCGCCCTCTCAGCCCCGCCCTCTCAGCCTCCGCCCCTCTCAGCCCCGCCCTCTCAGCCCCGCCCTCAGTCAGCCTGCGCCCTCTCAGCCCCGCCCTCTCAGCCCCGCCCTCTCAGCCTCCGCCCTCTCAGGCCCCGCCCTCTCAGCCCCCGCCCTCTCAGCCTGCGCCCTCTCAGCCCCCGCCCTCTCAGCCCCGCCCTCTCAGCCTCCGCCCTCTCAGCCCCGCCCTCTCAGCCCCGCCCTCTCAGCCCCTCCCTCTCAGCTCCGCCCCTGGAAATGCATGTGCGCCACACGGCTTGATTTTCAGGACCACTCGCATTAACGATCTGCTGATCCATCACGCTCAATCAGTCCTGGAAGAGCCACAGTTCTGGTTACTCTGCAGGACGCGAGGGGACCCTGCTCGCTGGTTATAACACTGCAGTGTCGCCCGTGTGGCAGTGTCTATGTAGGTCAGGGGAGAAGAGCTGTGGTGCGAACTTGGGGCAGTCGCCCTGTTGTCATTGACTACTAAAATCAGGCTGTGAAAGAGTGTAGGAAGAAAGAGCAGAAGAGAAAAGAGGGGGATGAAGTAGTGACTCAGAGAACGGAGGAAGGAGGGTGAGAGAAAGGGGTGTGTGTGTGAGGAGGAGAGGCTGAGTGTTATGGAGAGAGAGAGAGAGAGAGAGAGAGAGGAAGAGGGAGAGAGAGAGAGAGGGAGGGAGACAGAGAGGGAGGGAGAGAGAGAGAGAGAGAGAGAGAGAGAAAGAGAGAGGAAGAGGGAGAGAGAGAGAGAGAGGGAGAGAGAGGAAGAGGGAGAGAGAGAGAGAGGGAGGGAGACAGAGAGGGAGGGAAAGAGAGAGAGAGAGAGAGGAAGAGGGAGGAGAGAGAGAGAGAGAGAGGAAGAGGGAGAGAGAGAGAGAGGGAGAGAGAGGAAGAGGGAGAGAGAGAGAGAGGAGGGAGAGAGGGAGAGAGAGGAAGAGGGAGAGAGAGAGAGAGGGAGAGAGAGGAAGAGGGAGAGAGAGAGAGAGGGAGGGAGAGAGAGAGAGAGGGAGGGAGAGAGAGAGAGAGGGAGAGAGAGGAAGAGGGAGTGTTCTTCCACTCTCACTAACCCAATAACACAAGGGGCAGTAACAGCCATTACCTGTGCATTATCACATGCAGTATGCATCAATACACACACACACACACACACACACACACACACACACACACACACACACACACACACACACTCACACACACACACACACACACACACACACACACACACACACACGTACACGCACACACACACACACACACACACACACACACACACACACACACACACACACACACACGTACACACACACACACACACATGTACACACACACACACACACACACACACACATACACACACACACACGCACACACACACACACACATGTACACACACACACACACACACACACACGTACACACACCCACACACATACACACACACACACACACACACACGTACACACACACACACACACACACACACGTACACACACACACACACACACACACACACACACACACACACACACACACACACGTACACACAGCCACACTTCTTCACACATGTTCACACAAAGCCCCACACACATGCTCACAAACACTCATGTAGTTTTAGATGGGGTATGGTAACATGCCTCCCATTAGAGCCTGTTCTTTATCCAACACTCTATTAGCCATGTATACTGTCTACCACCCAGACACAGTCTGTCTGCCCTCTTCGGCACGACCCTCGACCCCAGACGGTAGAGGGCCGTCTTCTGCAGGGCTGGGGGTGAGACAGAGTACCTAAGTGCAGAGTTGATCAATTCATTCTTGGATGAAAGCAAAGCCATGGAGAGCTGGTGTAGTCGGAGATCACATTAGCTTGTTGGTGGTTTTCCGTTGAAGACCTGGAGACCATGATGAGTGTGTGGTCCAGGACCAGTAGCTTGTTCATAATGAGTCTAACCCTACTGCAGATCATCTAGGGTCAGACCATTGTGGGTGGAGATGTGGAGATGTGGAGATGTGGAGATGTTAACATGTCATATATGTTTCAAATTCTATTCAATTGAAAAGTAGTGAAGCAAGCAGTGATTTTCCAGAGACATTTAGATGAACCTTACCATGGAGAAGAAGAACTCATGAGGAAGAGTGATCCATGATGAAGAATGGGGAATGAAGCCCAGAAGATCCTCGAGGACTTAAAGACCAGTGCTACACAAGCAACATGTGAAACTTCGCGAAAGGAAACCAAATGTTTCAGGCTATCAATCAAATCTAAAGCTCGCTGTGTTGATTGCAGTTTTTGGTCAGTCACTTTGCTCCGCCCCCTGTCAATCTTTCTTTGTTTTGTTCTCCATGTGTTCGTGTGTCGGTTTATGTTCCCCGTGTTCCACAGTGCAGTCTTTCACACCTCCTGATCTTCCTGTCTGTGGGGCCAAAGTTTCTCATCTACATCACGATGGATCTTCTGGAATGTCTTGTCCCACCTCTGCAGGCTTCTGCTGTGAAGACATCACACTACATTCATGTCAGTCATTCAGTCATTGTCTTCTGTCTACGTAAGTTGCCAGTTTGAAAGTTCATACTGTATGATGCACCTCTGAGCTGTTTTAGAGAGCTGGATGATCATTGGATAATCTAAAGCTTCACACACTTCCCTTCGGCAGTGATGTCATCATAATTATCAGTTCAGGAGAAGTTTACCAAAAAAGTCTAATACACATGTATAAAATATGCTTAACAGGTTATGACAACTGGTTCAGCACGTTTTTGAATGACTAATGCTGATGCGTTTTGGGGGCAGGATTCTTCAACAGAGAACAAGTATAATATACTTTGACCGACATGACAAAAAGTAATTGATAAATTGAAAACAGAAGACAGTTGTACAAAATCATTTGATTGATTATACCAAGCATTTGGTATTTGTTCAAAATGAGTGAGAAATTGCTTTCATGAGATGATGTGGAGGTTGGACAAGTAATTTTGAGAAAATCAAAGTTAGACATATTGCTCTTTGTTAATGTTTGTGTGACGGGCAGGGAGCGTGAACTAAATGGAAGCGATCACGCCAAGTCTCAGGGAAAAGGAGATTTAATGCATAACGTGTGCAAACCAAAAACCCGTAACTCGATCCGAATTAAGGATATAATAACCAGCAGTCAACTGGTACAAAGACAAGACATATGTAGACAGACAAACGACCATCAGGTGATGCGGATCATAGGCCCCGCCCCCCTGAGGGACGAACACAACACAACAACATCAGGACAACTGCCGCTGTGGACGGAGGCGACCGGCAGAGGGGGCCCCCCATAACATGACAGTTAGAAAATTTATTTTGTTTTTATTTTTGTTTTTATAAAGTTTCTCCCAAACTTTTGGCCTCTAGGATATTTCAGATATATGTATTCCCTTCAGATGAGGGCGAGTCCCTCAGAGACCACAGATTTCAGCTCTTCATATCTAAATGGCACATCTGTCCAAGTCTTCAGAGTCACTGGGGAAGAAAAGATTCCTCAGACTTCACTGACCGCACCAATCTGGACCCTTTGGGAATCGATTCCTTTCTGATTTTGTTTGTATTTTTCACATTGCTGTTGGCATGAGATTTTCCATGTATCTCAGTGGGTACTGGTAGCAGGAAATACCACAGGAGAAACCACAGGAGATACCACAGGAGATACCACAGGCTTCAGTGTTCTTACAGTTCATCAGAGTGTTTAATGTTTTATTTACAATTTTTCAAATTTTACAATCCTCGCAGATCTGTAGTTCATGAACTGAACAAAGTTGTTAGTCACCTTATACATGTTTTAATTTCAGTGAAATTAAAATAACAGCTGATAGTTGTTTGCAGACAACAAAGGACATTACACAAGCACGCTGTAAAGCTCTGTGTACAGTATCTCTAGCTGTGTACTTTACTGACTTCAATAATTGTGGTGACTGAATTAATTATGTATATAATTTATACCAAAGTGGTGATATGCACTGTACACGACTCGTGAGTAATCTTCATGTTTCGGGTGTGTCTGCATGAGCATTCAGAACAAATCAGCTCTCTACTGCATTCCTGCCTTCAAGTGATACGATGATGAACTGTGACAAACAAACCCAGAATGAACAAAGAAACACAGTGATAGTGCCTGGCTGATCCACACCAGCCCTGCCGGCTGTGGGGCTGTAGAGTGGGGCAGTAGGGCAGCAAGCTGCCCCAGCTGCCCCAGCTGCCCGTGTGGAGGAGGGCAGAGGTGGGCGAAGACCTGCTCAACTTTGTGCCCTCAGATGAAGGTCATGCAAATATCATCTGCTCGCTGGCCTGTTTGACTGCTTACACTTGCAGAGGTAAACAAACAATGTGTGTTTGTGTGTTTGTGTGTGTGTGTGTGTGTGAGTGTGTGTGTGTGTGTTGTGAGGTGGGGGCGTTAACCTTCAAGATCTCTGCAGTCCTTGCAAATTTCGCATGGAGAAGGCAGAAGAATAGACATCATTAATCCATATCATTGATCTGCCTGCCGTCCGGGATTCCATCACCTCTGACTGGCCAGGACAGCGGAGGACACGCCCCCACCTCACCTGCCCACCACTTCCACATAAATCTTCACTAATTGGCTTCTCACACCCCAGGACACAGCACAGCCTAAGGCACATCGCCCCAATACAGCTATTTCAGTTTGGTTTGATAAAAAAAAAGAGCAAATATCAAAGCTTAAAAATGGAGTTGCAAAGTAAAAATGCTGTCATGATTTTGTTTCCTGTAGCCAATTTATTACACCTCCAGTTTTGAACCCTTTAGCACATCCAGCGGGTTGGATCAGAGTCCTGGGGAGGGATTGTGCCTCCAGAACCTCGTGCCTCTCCATCAGGTTAAACGTTGGGCTGGCGTCTTTGAGGGATTTATCTACATAATCAGGTCTGCACTGTGCTGGTGAATGTCTTCCTGCTGAAAGAAAAGACCTGAGCTAGCAAAGGCACTGGAGATGCACGCAGCTTCTCAAGGGTTAGTGCTGCCACTGACTGGCACACACACCGGAATACCAAGCGACTTTCTCTCCGTTCCCCCGTAGACGTGGTGCGGCTTTCTCTCAGTCGGCGAGGTTAATTGCTTTTTTCTCTGGCTGGGCGGGAAGCGGTTTTCGCATGCGCGGGGGGGGGGGGGGGGGGGGGTGAACGGTGGAGGGGAAGACGGCAGGGCTGTCCTCGGTCACGGACACACGGCATCCATTCATGCACACAGCAAACAATGGAGCGGGCGGAGGAGAGCGGAGGTCTGGAGGTTAGGGCAGAGGGCGGAGGAAGAGGGTGGGTGAAGGAAGACCGTATGCAGGGCTCTTGACCTCTTGTCACATTCATGTTTGCTTCACTTGCTTCTCCACTCTAACCGCTAAAGATCCCACGAGGCCATTATATCCATTATAGCGGAGAAGGGAGCATATGTAGTGAAGGTAGAGAATGCCCTGGCTAACGAGACACTGGCCAGGGTGCACAACCAGCATACGCCACCCTTCACTTCATTTTAGCATCAATATTTAATACCGCTGAAGGTCAACAGTCCTGATGTACGGCGCCACGTCGACTTTAATGTTCACCTGGTAAATTTATTGGGTAATTTCACATAGACAAAAGACGTAGTGTGACCGTTATGGGTCCATAACATCACTGTTGTACTGTTTCCAGTTCAGTCCTGAACCCCCTCTCCCCTGTCTGTGGCCTGGGTCTGTGTGATATAAATCAGACCTCTTTAGTTTCACTGCGATGGAGTGAAATGTGGGCGCGCGCCTGTGTTGCCCAGCTGGGCGTTAATTACAGCGGGCGGCGGGCACTCAGGGGGCCGTGCGTGGCACCTGGGCGGTGCTACCAGGGAGTTGAAGGAGTCAGCAGCGGTGGCTCCTTCACTCGTGCCACAGGGGAGTCGACTGTTTATTTACAGACAGCCTCCCTCACGCTCGCACGCACGCACGCACGCACACCCACGCTCCTCCAGCACCAGCAGGTGGAGGAGAAGGTGGAGGAGAAGGTGGAGGAGAAGGTGAAGGAGCAGGTGGAGGAGAAGGTGGAGGAGAAGGTGGAGGAGCAGGTGAAGGAGCAGGTGGAGGAGAAGGTGGAGGAGAAGGTGAAGGAGCAGGTGGAGGAGAAGGTGGAGGAGAAGGTGAAGGAGCAGGTGGAGGAGAAGGTGGAGGAGAAGGTGGAGGAGAAGGTGGAGGAGAAGGTGAAGGAGCAGGTGGAGGAGAAGGTGGAGGAGCAGGTGGAGGAGAAGGTGGAGGAGAAGGTGGAGGAGAAGGTGAAGGAGCAGGTGGAGGAGCAGGTGGAGGAGAAGGTGAAGGAACAGGTGGAGGAGAAGGTGAAGGAGCAGGTGGAGGAGAAGGTGGAGGAGAAGGTGGAGGAGAAGGTGGAGGAGAAGGTGAAGGAGCAGGTGAAGGAGAAGGTGGAGGAGCAGGTGGAGGAGCAGGTGGAGGAGCAGGTGGAGGAGAAGGTGGAGGAGAAGGTGGAGGAGAAGGTGAAGGAGCAGGTGGAGGAGCAGGTGGAGGAGCAGGTGGAGGAGAAGGTGGAGGAGCAGGTGGAGGAGAAGGTGAAGGAGAAGGTGAAGGAGCAGGTGGAGGAGAAGGTGGAGGAGAAGGTGGAGGAGAAGGTGGAGGAGCAGGTGGAGGAGAAGGTGGAGGAGCAGGTGGAGGAGAAGGTGGAGGAGAAGGTGAAGGAGCAGGTGGAGGAGCAGGTGGAGGAGAAGGTGGAGGAGCAGGTGGAGGAGAAGGTGAAGGAGAAGGTGAAGGAGCAGGTGGAGGAGCAGGTGGAGGAGCAGGTGGAGGAGCAGGTGGAGGAGAAGGTGGAGGAGAAGGTGGAGGAGAAGGTGAAGGAGCAGGTGGAGGAGCAGGTGGAGGAGCAGGTGGAGGAGCAGGTGGAGGAGCAGGTGGAGGAGAAGGTGGAGGAGAAGGTGAAGGAGCAGGTGGAGGAGAAGGTGGAGGAGAAGGTGGAGGAGAAGGTGGAGGAGAAGGTGGAGGAGCAGGTGGAGGAGCAGGTGGAGGAGAAGGTGGAGGAGAAGGTGAAGGAGAAGGTGAAGGAGCAGGTGGAGGAGAAGGTGGAGGAGAAGGTGGAGGAGCAGGCTTCAGCGCCAGTGTGGTCCCTGCCTCACGGTCTCCTGTTATTCGATCAGCTACCCAGAGTCAGCAGAAAGGAGGGTGTCACTCGTTTGTCCTTCCCTCTCTCCCTCCCTCCCTATCACTCTTCTCCTCCTCCACCTCTTCCTCATGCCTCCACCCACTCTCATTCCTCTCAGCCGCAACAAGAGCCATTATGATCCGTACACACAAATATATCAGATGTGCTCCACGGCTGTCTGAGCAATGACCTTGTTGACACATGTTCAAACAAACAAACGCTTCCATCAGCCAGAAGTGTTCTGGAGGAATCCGGCTTGGCTGCTGAACCACTTCATGTATCGGGATGTCTTGAAAACCTGCACTTCTGACAAGCTCTCTGGATCCAGCAGTGTCCTTCACACATGGCTGAGATCCTCACCTGAGCAGACACTTCAACTTTGTTTTTGATATGAATCAGACGTGGTGGTTCCAGACGTCTTTGCTTGGACATGCGGCGTCTGAACCACTTGTAATGATTCCTGCCTACAGGAGTCTATGAACTTCACATTTATGAGCAGGCCTGCTGGTGGAATCTATATAGTGATGAAATACCATGAGGTGGAAGACCAACATATTTCATAGCTCACAGCACTTCTGTGAATTTGTGATATTAAACGTCTTCATCATCCTGAACAGAGCCCTCGCTCTCATGAGGCCGGTCTGTGTTTACACATGGAGACGAGGATCTACCCCAAAACACCAACACTTCCAGGGAAGTAAGATCTAAACACCCAGGATCTGGGTGGTTGATAATCCCATGGGTCCATCCCACGCTGACATGAACGGTGAAGACTCCAGTCTTCTTGAGGAGTAACTATGTCATGTTTATGGTTTATTCTGTGGAGCAAATCTGCTTCTACACAGTCTAGTGAATCTGTTATAGCAAATAGCAAACAGTAAATCTGTTATTTACAGAGGTAGTAGCATGATCTCAATTCATATGACAAAGTTACTGTCAGATATCATATTAGAGTCTATACTTATGGCTTCAAATAAATGTAAACCAGTTGAAATCTCTCACCAGTAAGTAAATGTATGGTCTGATTTACCTATATTTACAGGTCTAATTCTAAATGTCAGCTGCTTTGATGGTTTTGAAATGTGTTCAGTTTATTCAGAGCAACAAAAGAAAGCAACAGGGACTCTAGAAGCACACATTCAAAAACCCAAAACCCCAAACACCACAGTCAGGCCACTGGTCTCTCCTGCCGTATAGACTCACCAAGGACTCGGTGGGGCCAGTCATGGCACTGCAGTAGAGCGTAATGAATCAAGGTGATGCTGGCTTCGACCGTGTGGGTATCAATGAGTGTCTTCCTGCTGCAATTTGAAGCACATAATCTTGAGCAGCTCAGAAGTGTGCACTTGCAAAAAATCTCATCAAATCTCAACAAATCTAGTCTGTTATCAGCAATCCAGTGGCAACCGATCCTAGAGAAGACGGTGTAAGACACAGGCTTACGAGGACACGTTTGTGTTTCTCTTTGGGCAAGGCATTCATCTGCTTTTTGTATTTTTGGCTCCGATGCATATCTCCTGTATGTGCAGAAGGAAAAAAGGGTGGAGCTATGAAAGATTTGAGATTCTAGATGGGTGGGTTGGTTGCCACGGAGAGCAATTTGCACAGAAACCAAACCCCTCTCTTTTGTAGCTGTGTGCAGAGGACAGTGACAATGGATCGATAGGTGTGATTAATTAACTTCTAATGAGTTCATCTGAGCGTCAGAACCCTGTGAAGTTGGACATGTTGGTTTGACCTACTCTGTATCGCCTCTCTCTTTTACTCATGCTCCCTCTCACTCTCTCTCTCTCCCCCTCCTGCTCTCTATCTGCAGAGCACAGATCGATACGTGAATGTTAACCATGAGGTGGTATCTCTTCAACTGCAGACACACGTGTGCATTTCCACTTTCTCTTGAAGGAACGCATCCGTTCTAGAGCCCCTGTGTGCAGTCATCTGTCTGGAGGTGAAATTAGTTAAATGCAGCCTCATCCATCATTGACTGACCCTCATCGATCCGTAGTGGCCTCTCTCTTTTAAACTGAATCATATTATGAGAAAAGTGAGAGAAAGAATGTTTCACCAGAGTGACCAACATTTTCTCACCCTGTCAGGGCCTCGAGCAACACACAAAGAGTGCTAAAAGGTAGATGTAAAGACTCCAAAACGATAATTATTATGTCAGCTTACAGCAGATGCGAACTAGACGGCCACTGATGTTTAAAATGTAACAGCAGTGTGAAAAGAAAATGTCAGGCAAGCACTTTCAATTTCCAGTGTCCTTCAGGGTCCTATCGTAGAGTCTGGATTCCTGAACATTATTAAAAACAAATGAATTATGTTAAACTCTCAAAATAGAGGGTGAACGTCAGACGTTTGGTTCGCTCCATTGCTCTGTTATCGTCGTCTAGCCCTTGTGTGAAGTTACACGGTGATGAGCTGGTCACACGGGAGGTCTGTCGCTTGAGCAGCTCGGCGTGCTTTTGTTAGTCCCCTTCCCCGCGACTGAGATCGATACGCCAGTGGACACGTCACACGTCACTACTCACATTAGTATTGATTTGGTTCAGGGCCGAGACGGGACACCAGCCTGGATGAGGAGCGTGGTGAGAACTCCCAGAATGCCGTGAGTTGTTTAGGTCAAAATGGCATCCCTGTAAATGTAAATGGTTGCAACAGCAGTTTGGGTGGATGTGGCGATGCGTGTGGCCCAGTGCTGGTGCTTTATGCTGGATGTGATCCTCTAGATCGTGGACCGAGGGGGGGGGGCTGCAGTGCTGATGGAGAGAGCCGCTGTTAATGGCCCCGACCTCGACACAGACCACGGGAGCCATTGGGGTCTCATGGCCAAGGACGATTTCACTAAAGTGGCCTGAGACACGCAGAACCAGAGTTCAGCCGTGATGGCGCTCCAGCTCGCTGAGGACGTCTTCAGCCAGCAGGGGAGGCTGCTGGATGTTGCAGGCAGCCGTCCATCCAGCCAGCGACGGCCTCGTACAGCGTTCCAGCTGGACGCTCAGTGCTCGGGCCACCGCCGTCTCCACACCACATCAGCAGGACCAGGATGGCCACCGTCTCCCATCCTGCCAGAGTGCCACTCCGAGTCCACCGGCGGGGACCGGCTTATCCAGTACCAGCGCCACGACAGAGAGAGAGAGCTTGAGGGTGGAGACCAGGGGACTGAGGGGACCGTTAGGGCCCTGAAGCAGCAGGGGACACGGCCCTGTGATGGACCTGGAGACCCCCCCCTGAGGAGCAGGTACCTGGCAACCCTTGGCCAGGACAGTGAGTGGGACAGTCCCACCACAAAGAGGCTACAGCGTGATTGGTCAGAACTGGCACTCCCTGTTTCATTTTCCACACCAACACTGTATAAACGCAATCTGCTCATTATTATATGAAAACCGCAGACTGTTTAGTTAAAGTTAAGCCAGATATTCACTGTGATTTTAGTCTATTTGAAGCCTGAGATGGTAGTTGCAGGATAAAATATGCAATCGGGCTGAATTTCAGCTTCATTGGCTGTCCAGTGTGTGTGTGTGTGTGTGTGTGTGTGTGTGTGTGTGTGTGTGTGTGTGTGTGTGTGTGTGTGTGTTTGTGTGTGTGTGTGTGTGTGAGTGTGTGTGAGTGTGAGTGTGTGTGTGAGTGAGTGATTGTGTGTGTGTGTGTGTCTGTGTGTGTGTGCCTGCGTGCATGCAGGTGTGGGTGTGTCTGTGTGTGTGTTTGTGTGAGTGATTGTGTGTGTGTGTCTGTGTGTGTGTGCGTGCGTGCATGCGGGTGTGTGTGTGTGCGCATGCGGATATGTTTTTGTGTACGTGTGGTCCAAGCTGTTTGACAATAAAAGTGCATATGTTACTGCAGAACACACTCAGCAATCAAACAACAATTGAACAAGCACCCCCAGCACACACACACACACACACACACACACACACACACACACACACACACACACACACACACACACACACATACACACACACACACACACACATACACACACACACACACACACACACACACACACACACACACACACACATACCTGGCCCCTCCCGCTCCACTACACATGTTTTGGGTATCTGCAGTAAGAGTAATAATAATAAACTCAAAAAATAGTCATTAGTAATGTAGTAAATAGATTAAAAAAGTAATTTGATATGTGGACTGAACTACTATCTATGTTCCACCTTCAGTGACGGGATGACACTCCCACTGATAATGATTCTTTTGCTACAAGTGCTTCTTCTTGCTATTGTGTTGTATGAGATGCAGGGAGGCACTATGATGTATTCCCCCTGCTGTTGCTGGGGACGATGGCCTGATTCAATCAGCCGCTCTCGCCGTGGCACTCAAACGTAACAGCTGGACAGTCAAGGCCGTGTTTAGCGGGTGGTAATGACTCAGGAGCTGGGCTGAACGAGGGAGCAGTGTCTCCGTGTCTGATGGCGTGTGAGCTGGTAAGTGTGTGTGGGGGGGGGTTGTTCTGCCGTGCCACCTCTGACCGGCTGCCTTACTGGCGCTCACAAAGCCCACAGATTCTCTCCTTTAGAAGTCACGGCTGTCTAGACTGTCTGTCTAGACGGCTATAATGAAAAGGTGAGTCATCTTTTCTCATGAGGTGTGGTGAGAATCTGAGAATACAAAAAGTTTACAACAAGACCTCAGCTCTCAATCTTTCTACAAATTGAAATAAGAAAGCTAAAGAGATGTGATTTCTCCATCTCCTCTGCCACAAATTCCTCCAACACCTCTGAAGTGCACATGATCGTGTTCCTGCCGCTCCTACACGCCCATCTGAACTCTTCTGAGGGCTTTTTAATTAGCTGATGAGTTGAGAGAGTTGGGGTGGAATAGGGCAAACACTGCACACTGCAGGACAACTCGCACTGGGAAACACTGCTCTCATTTCTATTACTTCAGTAATTACCATGAATTATTCAAGTATACAGGATTTTATTTTATATTTTCTAAATCAGCTTCGTTTTATTTCAAATGCACCAACAATGCTACATGTTAGACCAAATCTAATGTTAAAAAACATATTAGATTATCCCACTCTAAGCCCCCAAAGACATGCAGTTGTCAAAATAGTTAAAAAAGAAAACAATATTAGTGACCATGTGATGTTTGAGGTGAGGAAGGTGAGATGAATAATTCTGTTAACACCGAGCTGAAGAAAACATGCGTGTGTAGCGGTTAGCAACATACAACACGAACGGACTCGAGACTGAATGGACTCACAGAGACGAACACCGCACAAGACGAACTCACACGATATATACTCAACATGTAACGAGCACCGCGTGTAGCACATTGGACTAACGAGACAGGTGAACACATACAAAGCCACACCCACAGGAAGTACATATATAGACGCAGACCACACATACACACGACTGAATTCATTTGCTCAATAATGGCAGAGCTTGTTTGTAGTTGAGTGAGTGAGCAGATGATGATGATGATGATGATGATGATGATGGACTCTGGTGCACGGCAAGGTGAGATCGAGAGAAGAGATCTAGTTATCCTTCTGATGGGATCGAGAAAAGTGATCCAATTATCATTCAGGTGGAAAACTAGTTATCTAACAACTAGAGCAGGAAACTAGTTATCCAAAAACTTTTGAATGAAAAAGTTGGTAAAGTAGAATACAAATAACAAAAACTTTCAAAATGTCAAAAGATAATAATGATCTTCCGACCCTCAAACGGTTGTTTTTATTTTTAGTGATGCGAGGATCCAGAAACATGAGCCCTAGTCCTGAATGGAAGGTGTAGAGAGACGTGCAGGGCTGAGGCCAGCAGACCAGCAGGTCTCCCAAACCTCCGCTGTGCTCAACGAGACAAAACGAGTCCAACTGGAGCCGCCGAGCCGAGCCGAGCCAAGCCGAGCCGAGCCGAGCCCCTGCCAGGAGGTGTCCATAGTGTCCAGTCGTTTGACTTTGTCTCACATCTCGCCAGAACATGAGACCTAGACAAGTTCTTGATATCCAAATACAGCATGGCTAAATTTCTGTACATAAAGCAATCCATGTTGGCATTCCTGCCATAAACGTGTCCTTCAAGTAAAGCAAGAAATGTTATGGTGGTGGAGAAGGAGCTGGATTTTCCACGGGAAAGACCCGCACCTCACGTGCAGGGGTGACGTGACCTTCTCCGTGTTCAAGACAAGCAGATACAAGAGACACAGACAAATGAGACATCTGAGAACACGAGAGAAAAAGAGAGCAATAGGAGAGAGAGAGTGAGGAAACAGGAGATGGTGGGAGAGATGTAGAGAGAGAGAGAAACAGACAGACAGAGAGAAAAAGAGAGAAAGGGGCGGTACATAAGAGACAGAGCATGCTAAAGGTCCCTCCCAGCTTCTTAACACCTTGTGACCAGTCTGTGGGACGGAGGATTGGCCTTTAGAGACAGAGAGAGAGAGAGAGAGCGAGAGGGAAGGAGAGAGAGAGAGGGAAGGAGAGAGAGAGACAGGGAGGGGGCCAGAGAAGAAGACATAAGAGATTTAATTGCTGTGAAAAGAGGTGTGTCTCCCAGGAATAAATAACACGAAGACCTCCCGAGCTGTTGGGGTCTGAGGCAGAAGGTCTGATTGTGAATGTCCCTCACCACATGTGTTCACGGTCCCCCCCCCACACACGAAGACGCTTCCCCAGAGGCAGCTCTGCTTTGGTACTGCCCCAGCCCCTGTGGCCTGCCCGTGGCGGGGTTTGGGGGGGCGCTACGTGCGTGGACTGCATGGCTGGCGTGTTAGGTTAACTATATCAAATGACTTTGGAAAGATGGTTGCATTTGTGCCATTGACTGCACACAGCGTTGAGTTTAATTGGCTCGAGGTGTATTGAGCGGTCTGGTGTGTGGTCGATGCCCCAAGTCACTGTCAGAGGCTGAGATCCTGCTGCAGATCCATAGCCCTCTCTCAAGGGTCACACACACACACACACACACACACACACACACACACACACACACACACACACACACACACACACATACACACTCACACACACATACACACTCACACACACACACACACACATACACACTCACACACACATACACACTCACACTCACACACACACACACACACACACACACACACACACACACACACACACACACACACACACACACTCACTCTCTCAAGGGTCACACACACACACACACACACACACACACACACACACACACACACACACACACAAACACATACACACTCACACACACATACACACTCACACACACACACACACACACACACACACACACACACACACACACACACACACACACACACTCACTCTCTCAGGGGTCACACACACAAACACACACACACACTCTCTCAGGGGTCACACACACACTCACACACACACTCTCTCTCAGGGGTCACACACACACTCACACACACACACACACATACACACTCACACACACACACACACACACACACACACACACACACACACACACACACACACTCACTCTCTCAGGGGTCACACACACACACACACACACACACACACACACACACACACACACACACACACACACACACACACACACACTCTCTCTCTCTCAGGGTCACACACACTCACACACACACACATATACACACACACACACACACACACACACACACACACACACACACACACACAGCTCCTTCTCATATCAGAGAGACATGGAGCACAGAACAGTGTATGGATACCAGAGATGGGGACTCGAGTTTGGGACTCGGACTCGAGTCGCACTTAAGTCGCATATACAGTGACTTCAGACTCGACTTAGACTTGCATTCAAAAGACTTGCGACTCGACTTGGACTCGTGATTTGAGACTCGTGAACAATCTTTTATTTGTAATGTTCTTTTGTGTTTCATTTGACAACCTTTCCTCCGCCTGTCTGTATGCTTTTTACTTCCCGCTGACGTAACATTCTCGGAGCGCGGACCCTCGCGCCGGTCGCGACGCGTCAAGTATTTCGCAAGTGACCGTTGCGCGCGACTCCGCACACGCGTACCTGGCCCTGCGCTCGCCGTAAAACATCGCGATCATGGCGGCGCTGGTGAGGACGCTCGATTCATAATAAGTTTTGGGTACAAAACAAGTACAAGTAGCAAATAGAAGAGCAGCAAACTGCAGCGTGTGTGGCATAAAAATACTGGACGCTGGTTCCACCACATCTAATTTTATTCGCCACCTGAAAACCCACCCGGAAAGGTTAGTCGCTGCCTGAAAGGTTATTAGCAATATTGCAATATTGGTATTGACTTGCCAACAGTGCATCAGTAGAGAGGGTGTTCAGTCATGGAGGCCTCATAATGCGCCCTCACCGAGCCAGGCTAGGTGCAAGTACCCTGTCAATCCTGATCTTTTAAAAATGTAATGCGTTAGTTGCATAAAAAGTTTCCTTGTATTAGACACTGAAAGACACCTTGAAGTTCAAATAGATTGTGTTTGATCCAGTTCTTTAGGAGACAAATAGTTGTTGCTGCAGGGCTTTTTATGTCAGAATCATTATTATTGTAAAATTTGAATTCTGTTTTTAATTTTTATTTTATAATCACTAATTTGGTTGCTATTTTCTTTATATGCAGACCTTTCATATATATGTGATTTTTTTATTTCACAGCCCTCCTTTATCTTTTAGAACAAAATATAGCAGATGTTCAACTGAAAGAAAAGAATATTGTATCCAGAAAAATGTCAGTTTTGTAAGAAAAATACTTTTTGGAGAAAAATACGGATACAAAATTTATCTGGAAAACATTTGTGTGTGCATGCGCACTTTTAAAAATTGTATTTCTTCATTTACCAGTTTAAGCTATTATACATCAGAAGTGTCATAACAGACCATTACAACTATACAGTGATTTGCGACTACAGTCAGTGGCGGAGCTAGACTTTTATCCTTGGGGTGGCCAGAGGGTGGCCAAAGCTATTTTAGGGGGTCCATAGACTATGACAATGTATATTTAAGAAAAGCATTCATTTGCAACCAAAATCTGTAAATGTTATACTTTTCATATCAAGTACATCTTAAGCACGCAGGAGATCAGATTTGTGTATGAAATTTGCAGTTTTTTTAACAATGTGCAAAATGTACAACATGTCAAAGTAAAAACACAGATGTGCTACTTCTGGCATATCTGGCAGTTAAATGTGTTCAGTTCAGTCCAAATATACGAAATAGGAAAGTTGCTTTCAGCATTCCCTCGATCAGTGAGTGACTGTTTTTGAAATAATTTATTGCACTTGAGTACATATTTTCAGTAACTTACATCACTGATACGGTTACACAAACTTAAGTCGGGGCAAAGAAACCACTGTTGATGTAATGTGTAGTATATTATTTTTCCTAGAAAATGGTCTTTTTTTTACTATTTATTTATTTGCAATATGTAAAATTATAATATAATTCATTCATAATATTACCTGCACCTACAAAGTTTTAAAAAAATGGAAAATGTTTTATAAGCTGCACCGGGCTAAAAGCCGCATATATCTACTGAACTGAAGACATTTAACTGAACTGAACTTGATCAGTTTCTGAACCTGTAGCATTTCACGTGCGACAGTTTTTGCTTAGAGCTGGTGTTGTGGGGCATTCCGACAACCCTCGTTTATCTGCATAAAGACGCTACAGATTATATTGTCGATTTATACATAAATAAGAGCTAGACTTTAATTATCCATCACAGCAAATGGCATTATCTATGTCCAAAGACACACTGGCTCAAGGGTGTTGATTATTTAAAATAAAATACACACTGGCTATACCGAAGTTCACCTCTGACCACGACATCGCAGTATTACGTCTAAATATCTAGTTAGGACAAAACAAGTGTGCTCAATGAACTAAGTTAGTCACTGCAACTCCCGAATATCATCTGTAGCGTCTTTATGCGTGTGCAAACGAGGGGACTTGGAATTTGTCACAACACGTTCGTTTGAAAAAAATTCTCCGTCGTGCCTGCTGCTTGCATGTGCTAAATGAAATTGAGCATTGAGTATTATTACCGATTACAAAACGCAACAGGCTCTCAACAAGATGTTCGATGCGGTGACATGTCAGTCATCTGGGGGGCACTTGGGGTGGCCAATCAGAATTCAGGGGGGTCCAGTGCCACCCCCTGCTTTGGCTCCGCCTATGACTACAGTGTCACTCAAATATTTGGGACTTGACTTGGACTTGAGAACAAAGACTTGAGACTTGACTTGGACTTGAGGTCAAAGACTTGAGACTTGACTTGGACTTGAGGTCAAAGACTTGAGACTTGACTTGGACTTGCAAAAAATGACTTGTGAGCATCTCTGATGGATACACATGAACACATGCATGAATGCACACACAAACCCACTCTCTCTCTTTCTATCTCTCTCTCTCTCTCATACACACACACACAAACACACACACACACACACACACACAAACCCACTCTCTCTCTCTTTCTATTTCTCTCTCACAATCAAACACACACGTCTTTTCTCTCTCTATCTCCGTATTTCTCTCTCTCTCTCTCTCTCTCACTCACACACACACACACACGCAAATACACACACACACGCAAATACACACACACACACACACACACACACACACACACACACACACACACACACACACACACACACACACAAACCCACTCTCTCTCTCTTTCTATTTCTCTCTCACAATCAAACACACACGTCTTTTCTCTCTCTATCTCCGTATTTCTCTCTCTCTCTCTCTCTCTCTCTCTCTCTCTCTCACACACACACACACACACACACACACACACACACACACACACACACACTTACTCCAGTATGGATCAGGTTGTTAACCTGCTCTCTCAAATAGCCCCTGTGAGGTTCTGTGGGACATCAGTCACTGTGTCTGCTTTATTGCACACATTCTCTTTTGTATGAGACAGTGCAGGCGGCTCCACACTGGAGTTTTGGGTCTCCTGCAGGAACACTAATAACACCTCTGGTCTGGTTAGGGCTCGTCTTGTAATTACCTTTTTCCTTATATACCTCACAGACATGAAGTGGTACCTGTTCATATTCCTCAACACCTACTTTCAGTGAGACTATTTTCAGCCTGCTCTAAAAGACACACTGGGCTCCAGCCTGCACTAATACCAGGTGTTTGGAACAGCACAGGAACACAGCCTGGACTCCCCAGGACCAGCTGAGCCAAACGCTGCCCTGAAGGCCTCAAGCAAACATGTCTGGGTCTGGCAGCAGCAGCTGACAGCTGTCAGCCACCCAATACCGCCCGGCCAGCCTCACGACGGGTGGTGTCGCTACGTGACCATGACGGTGTGGGTTCAT